>NC_133658.1:633831737-634006737 GCF_037893015.1 Macrotis lagotis
TCAAATGTAAACTATCAGTTTAAAAATGTTACTGACAATATGATTAATCTCTTATCACTAATGCTACCTAAGGGCCAGATACAGCTGCATAGAACTTCTCCAGCTGTTAGCTCAATGGGCCACTTATGCACTACAGCTGCAGAAACTATGCTCAGTTCTTGAGGGGAAATCGTCCACCTTCTACAGCTGTAAAATGCCTAATTGGATGTTCCAGGCTCCTCATTTGGCAGCTAGGCTCCACCCAACTTTGTTTTTATAAATGACAGCCATGTCTTTGACAATGTATTTAGAAGAATCCTGTTGAGAAAGCTGAAGCAGATCCCTGGAGAATGATGAAGACACACTAAAGTTTATAAGAAAATCATAAAGATAAGCATACAAGAGATTTTGTTGTTGGTGTGGTTTTCTTTTTGAGAGAATCAATATCACATACCCCTCTCTTAAACCTGCCCCCCCTTCACTCCCCAAAAATAATTTTAGAGAGTTTATTGTTGTATTTTGGTTTAAAGCTTGTATTTGCTTGACGTGTCTACTCCTAAGAGGAAACAGTGCTTATGTGTTTTTATTCATAAACTTCAATTATCTTTGTGATAAAGTTTTGTTAATTTTAGTTCATTAGTTTTCAAAAAAGAATGTTATACCCAAGAGACAGAGAAGTGTAATGACTTTGGAGTTAGAAAGATATGGATTCAAGTCCTATCCCTGAAACATCTGTATAGCTATGGATTAGTAGAAACTTCTCAATTCCAACCCTAGGCAAATGTCTTAAGACTATAAGCTAACAGATGAACTAACAAAATGCATCAAGGGATGAAATTTTCATACTGGGAGTTCCCCACTCCTATGAAATAGTGATTTTTAACTGACATTTACATAACATTTTGTACAAAGCTATAATTACCCCACCAAAAGAAATAAATGCTTAATACTACTTAGAAAACCAGAGACCAAAAAAAAAAAAATCATGACTTTCCTCAAGTTAATGTAGCTGATTTCAGAGAGAAGCCTGATCTAATGGAAATGAGCTCAAAGATCTGGGTTAAAGTTTCACCTAAAATCTATGACATGGGGTAAATTCAATTAAATATCTCAGTCAGTTTCCTTATTTGCAAAATGAGGCTAGCTTAATAATATTCATGTTGAGTACCTCACAAGCTTGTCTTGAAATTCAAATGAGCTTTATGCATTAAATGCTTATAACTAGAAATATTTTAGAAATGTGAATAGTCAGCTAATTTGTCTTAAATCTTACAATCAATATTTTATTTTTTTTCTAATTTCAAGATTTGTCTTCCAGTTTGGAAGGGCAAACTTGGGGTTTTCTTGATAGTGAGAATTCTTCATGAGGCAACCCTCTTTACCAATGTAGACTAAACCCCATTCTACTCTGTAACATATAATTGTAGTTATGACAGTGGTCACTGAGCAGTTAAGTGACCTATCTGAATGGATTACATAGCTACTCTATGTTAGGATAAACTCATTTAACTTTACTATTAATAACACTAGTAATATATCACATTAATATAATCATGCCATATTGTAAATGCTTTAAAAAAGTTCCTGAATCTCAATTTCAATATATTTTTAAAATTTCAATATTTTTAGAGGCTAGTCTTTTGGGGTTCTTTGGTTGTTTTTTCCAAAACATAGAGTTTAAGATCATATTTGATCTTAATGTATCACATTTGATACATGATACCTGATGTTCATCATGATACATGATGTTCATGTTTATAACTACCATATGATGGAAATAACTATTTCAGAACCAGAAATCTTTTAGAACCTGGAAGAGCAGCCTTCTTGATAAAGCAGAGGTGGAGAATCTTTTTTCTGCCTGTTTATAACATTATTCATGGGTTATATTTGGCCAAACATTTCATTAATTCATTCCTAAAAATCTCCTAGATTTATTGAATTTCGAGTCCTGGCCAGCATTGTCTTGGCAAAGCTGCACAGGGCCAGAAGGCTGGGGCCACCTGACCCCAGTTAAAGGAAACAAAGGAAGTCATGAAGGCCTAGGAGAATGAATTCTCACTGGTTCTCTAAAGTCTTCTAAAGATGTTTACTGATTCTGATAATTAAACAAAGATAATTAAGCAAAGATTTGAGACTATGTCCTTTAACACAATGCATTGCCAGTGGGGAAGCATGGTGACAGTTAATAATCCAGTGTTAGGAAAAACAAGATGAATAACCTCTGGAAATATTAAAATAGAAGATTCTTTCCCCCTCATTTTTCCCCATTTCTCCACATTTTCAAGGCAATGGGGTTAAGTGGCTTGCCCAAGACCACACAGCTAGGTAATTATTAAGTGACTGAGTCTGGATTTGAACTCAGGTCCTCCTGACCAGAGCTGATGCTCTATCCATTGCACCACTGAGTTTCATCCTAACACAGAGGATTCTACAAGAATTTTTCCAGGTGAATCCCACACTCCTGTTAAACTTCCATCTTATTTTTTAAAAACATAAACCTAAAAACCTCTCATCTCCACTAGATTAAGTCACATGGATGAGATAAAGAGTAGAAGCAACAAAGTAGAGAGACCTTCTAAATAAAAATAATCTGGTATAGTATTTTTTAAAATTGTGGGGTTTGGATCAGACAGCCTGTATTTGAATCCCAGCTCTGATGTTTAGTAGTTTGAGACCTTAGATAAATCATTTCTGTAGGTCTCGGTTTCTTTATTTTTAATATGAGAGATAAAGTCTTTTCCAACTCTAAACAATGTGCCTAATAGAAAGCATGAAATTGCCATGTGTTAATGTCCCCTATGTCTTTGCAGAATCATAGAATTCCAGATCTGGAAGGGGTCTCAAAGGTCATTTGATAATACCACTCCTAGGCTTCCAAATTTCATCTTAACTTCCTCTCTCCTAACCTCAGAACACCAGACCTCCCCCATGCACCAGGCTTTGCCATTCATTCACACTGTTGCTGTATCTCATGGACCACCAAACTTTTCATTTGCCCTGTAATTTAGCCCTCCTATAATATGTGCTATCTCCCCCATTAGATTATGTGTTCATGAAAGCAGTGAATCTTTCCCTTTTTTTTTTATTTTATTCCCAATGTTATGGACAGTGCTTGTCCTACAATAAGTGCTTAATAAATGGTTTTTCACTTATGCATGTTTCTCCTATCAATCTCAGTCTTCTGCCTAAGCCAAAGCAGTACTTTTCCTAGATCCTTGGGTCTTTAGGTAATGATCTCAGTGTCATTGATATGGTAGATCCTTGGTATGCAATGCCTAAATATGACAGAAAAGTCAATGAGTGAGAGCACAGTACTTTGGAGGCCAAGGTCATCCTTTCTGTCCCTACATATCCTGGTTGACTTTGTTCTGCTCTATGGCCACAGGCTGAACCCATAATCCTGACTAGTGGTCTGGCAAATTGATGCCATCATTGCTCAGGACAGAGACAGAGAGCGGATGTGGGTGGATCAGAACAAACCTCTCATCACCACTTAGAGAATAATTCAAATAAATCTGGAGCATTACTATGTCATGTCCTTATACGAAGGACAGCATACTAGTTTTCATAAAAACCACTATTTCCATTCCCAATTAATATTTCTTATCACCTGCAGATCAAATGAGATAATATTCAGCACCAAACACTTGAAAAGAACCTATTCCTTTCCCCTTTTCATTGTTTGGCTCATGAGGAAATAGAAACAGATAATTTTGTTTTTTAGATTTTTCAAGGCAATGGGGTTAAGTGGCTTGCCCAAGGCCACATGGCTAGGTAATTAAGTGTCTGAGGTCGGATTTGAACCCAGGTACTCCTGACTCCAAGGCCGGTGCTCTATCCACTGTGCCACCTAGCCACCAGAAACAGATAATTTCAAATCAAAGCACCTGGGTTCAAATCTAAATTCTGGTTATTACCTGGATACTCCCTGAAGATCTTCTTTGAGACTGTTTCCTTCTATCTAAGATGACAATAGGTATTGGGCTAGATAATTTCTCAGTCCCTCTAGCTCTAAAAGTAGGAACTTAATATTTGAGACTGTGTCTTTTAACACAATGCATTGCTACCAATAAAAATCACATCATTCCCTATCATCGATATCTTGATTCTTTCTCCTCCCTCAAAAAATGGGTTCTGTTTCTCTGTATCCTAAACAATTTTTATTTTATTTTATTTTATTATATTTTTACAATTACATGCTAAGATAGTTTTCAATTACCTTTGTAAGACTTTGAGTTCCACATGTGTCTCTACTTCCCTCCCTTTCCCTCTCCCCTTGACAGCAAGTATTTGATATAGGTTTATTCATATTAGTCATCCCTAACAATATTCTATCAGAAACTTGATATACATTTTATTAATTAACTTAGACCTATTGCTCATAGAACCTGGATAGTAGAAGTTAAAAAAAGCCCTTTGGCTTCATCCTCCTATATGAAGTATGAAGCATATGCCTTCTTTCAGTTGGAAGCTGAAAATTATATATACAAAAATAAATAAATATTATATACATACATATATATATATATATATATATATATATATATATTACTCAGATATCAATGATGGCTCTGAAGTACTAGGGGGAATAATTAAGAACCTACAGAAAATTTCTGAATTCTTCACTGGCATACAAAAGTGCTAACAATAGCTGAATTAAAGGTTACATACAACCTAACCACGAGCTTTCGACAAATTACTGCAGGAATAAAAAAACACCAGCTAGGATATAAAACCTAAGTAAACAAAGGAGATATTCATTTAGTTTACTGTCTACCTAGCAGGTCCATGAACTTTATTTAAATGTTATTTTATCAGAAAGAAGAAAAAATTTAGAAAATTTCCAGAAATGCAATAAATTTAAGAAATGCTACCACTAGCAAAGTTTAATTCAGCAGAAATAGAAATAATGATCAGTGGATAGAAAATACAACAAACAAACATCTGGCATAATCCCAGCATGGAAGAAACAATTCTACTCTGATAATAGCCATGTCATAATAACCAGATCAATAGAATCCTTTGAAAGGTTACTTAGGACAGGAACAGGATTAAATCAAATTAAGAATCTGACTAAATTAGAGTTTCAGATAGTGCAAAAAGAACCTAAAAGCACAATTCTGGGATGCAATTTCATTTAAAATGTAAAGTGATGCTTCATTAATATTTTTAAAGTATTGATGATACAAATATTATAATGCAAAAAAAATCTTAATTTATTTTTGGATCCCTAGTATGTGTCCCCCCTTAGTAGAAAGCACACACCCATGACCTGGACACTGTTATAACAGAGTTCCAGTCTACTTTAGAGGATAAAAACCAGAGGTGTGGTAGTAAATGTTTAATAACTTGGGGGGAGGGGGAGGGAAAATATACTCAGTTTAATCTGTATTAAGAATATTTTCATAATCATTTTTCTTAAGTCTAGATAAACAATAAACCAAGTCTTAATTGCTGATTTCTGAGATTTAAACTAATTTAACAATAGATTCTGATGTGATGGCTACAGTATATCCCTAGAAAAACCACAATCTTTGTTTAATAAAAGAAATTGACCTCTTTTCAAATAAAGCCTTTATGCTTAAAATATATTTAAAGCAAGTTGTGCATAACAGATTTGCAGTTTCATAAGCAATCATCTTTTTATATTATGTTAAGGAATTGCTTGTCTTATTCCCTAAATTAAAAATTAAACAAATAAAATTAAATATATATATCCACAATTTAGATGGATGTAATAATTCATATTGCATTCTCCCTATTACTCTTATACTGATATAGGTGGGTGATTGCATCCTCATTTTTCCCTCTTTAATGTTAAGTAGAGAGGGAAGACTATGAATTTATTATTTAAAAAAAGTAGAGAGATTGTCTTTAGGAAATTAAGAACTTTTTTTTTTCAATTCCTTAATAATGGGATGAGGGAGTAGACTCCCTGAATAAGATAGTGTTCTTTTTTTCTATCTCTTTTTTTTTGAGTATTTTTTATTTTATTGGTTTAGGGATTTCTGAATAAGAAACTCCTTTAATCAATGCCATCAGCATCTCCTTTTCAGTCAGAGTTTTCCAAAGATGCTGAGTGGTTGCATGGCTTGTCCAAAGTCACAAATTCCTAATAGGGCTTAAAGTGATAGGATTGAAAACCAAGTCTTTCTGATTCCAAGACCAGCCTTCTAGTCTACAGAGGTACCTTTCTGCCTTCTGTCACTACAAAAAGAAAATCAACATCACCCAAAGGGTAACAGAAAAGCATATGATTGGTTTGCATAGTCTGCAATACATTACAAATAAAGAAATTGCTCAAGACAAGTGGTATAAGGCAGAGTCGTCAAGAGGAACACATTCCAGTGCAGCTCAGGAGCCAAATCAAAGTATTATTGGGAAATATTTAATAAATAAATAAAATAATAAATTCATGAATTAATAAAATACAATAATAAATATATTAATAAAACAAATAAAAATATGCTAAAATATAAATAGCACTACATTTTAAAACTAATTCAATATGTAGCCTGCAGGATCCTCATACATGATTTAGTGACTCCCTTTTTATTTGAGTTTGACACCATAGCAGGTATGAAGGATATCATCAAAGAAATGAATCACCAAGAAGAAACTAAGATGAGTTGGACACCTGGCAAGAATAGATGATAATCAATAGAAAGTTAGTTTGCTTCACCAGTTCCACATAATGTTGAGAGAATGCAATGTAGGTCTCCACCACATTGGATGAACCTTTTGTGGGAAACAGAAGGATAGTGACAAGTCACATAGGACAAGTAGGCATGGATGAATTGCTATCCATATCATCATAGACTCCATCATTATAACATATGACCAGCAAGGCCCTGCACTGGACACTTTGAAGGATACAATAAAAATAAAACATGGTTCATTCTCTTGAAGAACTCACTACTGATTTTAAGTATACTTACATTAACAGACAGTTTTCATATTAAGAAATCAAAGCTATATGTAATCATATGAAAAAGTGCCCCAAATCACTATTGATTAGAGGAAATGCAAATTAAAACAACAATGAGGTATCACTGCACACCTATCAGATTGGCTAAGATGTGAAAAAGGGAAAATGATCTATATTGGAGTGGTTGTGGGGGATTAGAACATTGATGCATTACTGATGGAGTTGTGAATGGATCCAACTTTTCTGGAGAGCAATATGGAACTATGCCCAAAGAGCAATAAAACTGTGCATACTCTTTGACCCAGCAATTCCAATTCTAGGTCTGTATACAAAAGAAATTATAAAAAATGTGAAAAGTACTACATGCTCCAAAATATTCATAGCAGCCCTGTTTGTGGTGGCAAAGAAATGGAAATTGAGGGGATGCCCATCAATTGAGGAATGGCTAAACAAGTTATGGTACATGAATACTATGGAAAACTATTGTTCTATAAGAAACCATAAATGGTTGGGCTCTAAAGAAGCATGGAATGACTTATGGGATCTGATACCGAGTGAAGGAAACAGAATCAAGAGAACAATGTATACAGCAACAACATTATGAGATGAGCAACCTTAATGGAAGCAACTCCTCATGACAGTCCAGAGAGTTAGGACAACTGTATTTGACTGGTAATGGTCTATATTATCCCCAACCAGAGGAAGAAAAACAAAACAAAACAAAACAGAACACACAGAAAAAACAAACCCAACTTCCAAATCTGATGAAGACTTTATAAAAATTATCTCTTATGTATCTCTTTCCCTTAATTCTAATTACTCATGCCAAAAATTACTAATTCATAAAGTTGTTTAATAAAGTGTATGTATGTATGTATGTATGTATGACTGTTCCCTGCTAAGGGGTGGGGGATGGGAAAGGAGGGTGGAGGGAAATTTGCATGTACATGTGGCTGAAAATAAATATTTTTATTAAAAATTAAGTACACTTACACATTTCTTTTTTGGGGGGGACACTTAAGGGTTCTTTCAGTCCTCTTCAAAAACAAAGGACTAACAAAAATAATAACAGTTTTTCAGGAAGCAATTGCCAAGCAAGGACTCTCAGGGATCCCACTGAAACAAAAAAGTCAGTATGAAAATCTTCCGACACAGGTCAAACCATTATCACCCAACACTTCAGTCATTCTGTATTTATGACCTCCTATCCAAGTAGTCATTGAAAAATATCTTTCTATACTATTAGCAATCTATCAAGTAAATTCCATGAATTCATATGCCCATCTAAGGCCATGATGTACTTCAGCTCAGAATCATATTGAATCAGGTTCAATTCAGAACATAAAAGAAAATGAAAACCCCAAACTAATTAGGTTGTTATGAGCAATTAATCTGCCTTGTTTTGTTTAAGGTGTATGTATGTTTAAGGTCCTGTATCCCCACAGTGAATGACTTGAAGCAAGTCATCATCATGTACTGTGTTCAAGAATGCTAATCAGATGAAAAAAAGGATCTTTTTATGATGTGCATGAAGAAAACAAGATTGAGTGTAACTTTCTGATCATAGTAGTGCCAATGGAATGGCTTTGTCTCTATTAAACTTCACTTAGGTTTCTGGAAAGCATGGTGTGTCCTAATGAGACTGACAGAAATAAAGGAGTTCATTAGTGCAAAACAGCTAAAGTTGAAATGTCAAGTGACAAGTTGGGACCTGAAATTCTGAAGTATCTTCAGAGCTAAGCCACATGTAAACAACTGGCACCATTTTGGCTGTCTCTGCACTTCCAATACCCCAGTCACCACAGGGCTGTACAATAAATTTAAACATATGAGACTCTAGAGGACTTGGTTGTATCACTGAATATCTTGTAGTGGGAAAGTCTCTTACTATTTTCAAATGGGCAAAAAGTAACTTGCAATTTGCCATTTGCTTGAAGTGGAATTGCAGAAACAAATAAAGAGATGCACAAACTAACACAATTGGGAGCAGCTCTTTGTGATTCCTAGATCCTTCTTTTCAAGGGGCCTCATTCTCCTTGAAAATATCCTCAGGAGACAATGGTCAAGAGCAAAACAAGAATGAGAAAGGCATTTGGTCAAAGGAAAAGCTTCATATGAAGTCAATTGTCATCCATGAAGTTGCTACTGTTTTGCAGGATCCAAAAATGGTCACTAGCCATAAGATGCTCAGGATCAGAGACTTGGAGCTGGAAGTGACCGTAGAGGTCATCTACTTCTAATCCAAACTCTCTTATCTTACAGAGAAGGAAAACAAGGGCCCACTTAAAGGACTTTTCTACGATCACATGGATAGGTAGTGAAAATGTTAAGATTCCTACTCAACTCTTCCAGTTCCACCCATCTCTTAACACTTTTCCACTTGTACTCTTCTATTGCTGTCTGAAACACTGACCATGTGGACATCTCCATTTTTTTTGTCACATTATTTAGTCAGGTAACTTTTATAATTGTTTTGCTTCAAATGAATTATAAGTTTTGTTCTTCACATTCACCCTCATACTTCTGGATTACCCTTTAACAACACATTTGCTAAATCTCATGTATTCTAATTTAATAGAATAACTTTGGGACCATTTCCAAGTTCAAAAATATACAGAGGCTCTCAGTTCTAAAGTTGGATCATTCTTATCATGGCAAACTTCAGGAAGAAATAAAAGTTATAGACTCCTTTATAGTCTCCCTCTCTGTATAATCTATTATTCCCTATTAGAAAAACCTTAAACCAGCTAGTTCCATCTTATTTGTGATTTAAAGAAGAGAACTGGGTAAATATTTAGCCTATCCCTAATTACCCTTTCTAATACTGAATATGTAGATTTCCATGTACTTGGAATTTTCTCTAAGTGACTTGGCAAGTATAAATTATCCTTGCCCTCAAAGCTCCCTGCTTTCACAGGCAGTGAATCAACAGTTGGTGTTAAAAGGCTACTGCATTATTATTAACAATCAATATGGGTTTGAAACATGAATACACTAAAGCACCATGATGGCAATTACATTACATTAAATAATATTAATGTGAGAGGCCTGTCCATTGCTAGCTAGTGCCAAAGTTATCCTACATAGCCCCAAATGCCTGTTTTAAAAATCCTTGAACCAAAATTCTTTCACTGCATCACTAGAGCCCAACAGAGGGCCACAGTGGCAACATGCCCATGGCTTTAAAGTGGTAAAGACGAAGCTACCTCATTTTTAATATCGAGGGTTGGCCAACACAAGCTGTGGCACTCAGCAAACAATGCTTCATCTGAATCCAACTTGGTAATGAGCTTGGTAACTGCCTGGCCTAGTGTTTCCCAGCTGGCTTCCTGCTCTTAGGTCATGTAATTCTCCAGGCCTAGAGCATTGTAGATGCTAAAGAATATGACTACCCTCAGACAAATCTGTTCACAAATTTGATTTGAGGGGACAAAGGCCCTTACTCATAGTCTTTTTCCTATGACTAGAAAGCCCTAACCTTGATAACCATATTTCAGACAACCACCTAGAATTGTCAGACCTGTTGATTGAATTCAATTCAACAAATTTATTAAATCTCTACATGCACAAGGCCATCTGATGCAAAGACAAATACAAAGCAATCCCTGTCTTTGAAGGACTTATGTTCTTATGGGAGGATATGACATGTTCATCAATAAGCAGGATACAAATGGGAGCATTAGCAACTGGAGGATTAGGAAAGAAGTCACCCAGAGACACAAATTGGCTTGAGCCCTAAAGGTTCAAAATAAAGAGTATAAGAAGAGCAATCCTGCCAAGAGGATGTGACAAGTATATATGAAGATGGAGTGTGCTCTTCAGTTTGGTTGGAACATAAAGTTTATGAAATGAAGTAATAATAAATAAAAATTGAAAGATAAGAGGAATCAGATTGTGAAGGATTAGATTAGTTATTATTATTATTATCATCACATTTCATAAGAAATAACGAGTTAACATTTATACAGTGTCTATATTAGGTCAAGGACCAGGTTATTGTTGTTCAGTGGTTTCAATTGTATCCAACTCTGTGAGGATATTTGGGGAACCGGAAAAGGAAATGGCAAAGGCACTGGAGTGGTTTGCCATTTCTTTTTCCAGCTCATTTTCGGATGAAGATACTGAGATAAACAAGGTTTATAAACAAGGTTAAATGACTTGCCCAGCATCACACAACTAATAAATATCAGAGGTCAAATTTGAACTCAGGTTCCTGGACTGGTGTTATCTATTGTGCTTTGCAGTTATTATCTCATTTGAACCTTACAATCCTGGGTGTGTGTGTATGTGTGTGTACTATTATTATTCCCATTTTACAGATGAGGAAGCTGGCAAATAAAAGTTAAGTGATTTGCTCAGGGTCACTCAGCTATTAAATATTTGAGGATACATTTGAATTCAGGTCTTCCTGATTCTAGATCCAATACTTTATACACTGTCACCTAGCTGCCTAATAACTTACTTGTTAGGAAAGAAAACTAAAGGTCAGAAAGCCTGTGGCTTTCCTAGCTTCTCCCAGCTGCAGCAGAAGCAGGATTGAAGTGAATCCTAAATACTAATTATATATTAAGTTTAAAAATAAATAATTAAAAGCTTAGCATATTGAATTTTCCATGGACATTTTAACCTTTTAACAGGGGGCAAAATCATAAAATTAAAGAGGAATTTTGGAATTAGCTAACTAGATGAGAAGTTCTTTAGCAGAATGAGAACCTTTCTGGCCTCTCTGAAATAATATCATGTGGGTGGCCACCTACTCTGTCTACTTACAAGGTAATGATGTTGATGATGATGATGGGAGGATCCAATACTTCCCAGATGTATTTGTCGTCATCATCACCACCCAAACAAACCAAGAAGAAGGCAGCTAAGCTGACATTTTTATTATTGCCTCTTGACTCAGCGCCAGCAGCATCTTGCTTCTAAAGGAGCAGCTAACAAATTGGTAAAGAGCATTTGAATAACAAACCTCCAACTTAGGGGCTATAGGAAATGATATTTATGATTCAATAAATGGGGTTCTTTGCCTGTCACCAAAGCTGTGCCCCAGCATGGCACTGGTGGCCCAATCTTACTAGAGGTACTATTTTGGGATGTCATAAATGTGAGCTTCTGGCTATTTGTAGGCATTAAACTTCCCATGGAATTTTTCATAATACTAAGGATTTTTAATCCCTAGTTTCTGGCCAAAGTCCAACCAGAATAATGAGGTACTGCTTACTATACCTAAACTTTCATGTGATTTCATATGGATAACATACTTTTTTTAGTTTTTTTCATCATCTCTGCCACTAAATGACTATTAGAGTGCATGCTGTGGGGGTGAGGATGGTAGTGAGTGGTAAAGGGAGGGATTTCTCTACTACCCCAGAACTGGTGGTCCCTAGAATTTACATTTCTTAAGGGTTTTTTTGTGGGGTGTTTTTTTTTTTCAAAAAAATACTTGCCCATCTTGCAAAATGTGTCCTTTTAAAGCTCATGGAATAGAACTCAGGAGTCCTACCACCAAAGTCTCTTCCCTAATGCCAGGAAAACAAGGACTGCTTGCCTGAATTTCATTATTCCTCACATGGTTGTTTGGGAATTCAGTTTCAACTCAGAAACACACAAAATGTTACAGGCAACTTGAATTCATTAGACTCCTTTGATTATTTGGGAAGCTAAGAAGAATGAAAGTCTGGTCTTCAAATACACCATGCCCACAACAGTCAAGTTTCTAGTTTCTAGTTAAAGGAGGAAAAGTATACCACTTTTTCAAAAGGTCTAGTCACCTAACATGCAAAAGATAAACAAAATGATCTCATTGAGGAGTCCCTCGAACCTAAAAGGCCTTTTAAACAGGCCAAGAGTAACAGCTGCTCTGTCAGAGAGGGGGTCTGGCAGGCATCTAGCCACAAGGTCGCTGCTCTTGGGGTGCACCCAAGAGATGTGATAGAGAGCCAGAAATATTGGCACCACATTAGGGCAGGAATGGGGCCGGGGTGGGGAGGAGAGTAAGCTATGGTCTTTTGCCAGTGCAAGCTTCACAGAGGAAAGGGGCTTAACTGGCCCCCACGAAGCTGTTACAACAACAGGATGCTCAGAGTGGCTGTGTTGGTATGTTTGCATTATTGGATCCAGGGGGCATGGAAGCATATGAGCATCCACCACAGACAGGTAATTGAATCTCCTTGGTGGATTGGCTTTCCAAGCCACCAACAGTATAGTTGATAAGACTGTAATTGTGATTCATAGCCAAGGTACCTTCAGGAGGTCAATGAATCCAGAATGTTGCCTCCATGAAGTCCTGGATCCAGACCATTCTCAATCTCTGGGGAGCCAGTCTATTAATCCAGTTCTTCTAAGATGAAGCTTCATCAACCTCTCTTGATAGCCACTTTCAACTCTCCTTGTCAAGGAGAGTGTCCCTATAGATCTAACCTGCATCCCTCCAGCTGCAGTTGGAGTCCAGGAGCCAATTGTTTTGTTCTCAGTGGAGATAGGCAACAGCTGTTCCCTATCTTCCATATAATCATGTTAATTTACAAATTGATTTTCCTCCCACTGAACTGCTTCATGGCTAGCAAAATATCAGTCCTTAATATGGCTATAAATATCACTTCTAGTGGTTAGTAAATTTATTTGGTATAAGGAACTTTATTCAATCCTTTTACTAGCTCCAGATATTCAAAGTTTTTCTTTCTGGTCAGTAGGACAGAATGCTAAATACTGTACCTCACCAAACTCAGATGTAATGTATAGCTGGAAAATCAAAACAAAATCTAAGTAGTTATTTTTTAAAGATAGATTCCTATTAACTATTTTCTGAAGACATATTTCTAAGTGTCATTGTCTTTTACCTCTCCCCAAATGTTCCAGATCTGACAGACTATAAGGTCTTATTTGATTTAAACCCTCAAGAATAGGAACTGAAATTCTTTCTTTTACCCTCTCTTCCAAACTTAAATTCTCAACCTTAAAATTGAGTATCCAAAAGAAATGCTAGAATTGGGATTAAAACTAAAGAGGTTGTGGTTTGCATATCAATTTTCATATATTTGAATAAATAATGCACCAACCCAAGAGAAAGACCCACAGAGATAATGAGTAAATGGACAGAATGAGGATGAGGAAACAATAGAAATAGAATCAGTTGGGATGGAGAAACAAGAAGGTGATATAAGAAGGAAGATGGGAGCAGCAGGATAGATGGAAAAGGAAAAATGTATTAAGCTTTATTGGGCACTACAGGTGAGAAGTATTAAGAGTTAGGGTCCCTAAATAACACACTACACAGGTGGCAACCTACTAGACTTTAACACATCTCTGACCTGCTCAACCAAATCCTTTGGAAGAATCCATTCTTCTCTGTTTAGGAACTTACTTGTGTAGAGCAAAGCTAGAAATGAAAACAAAGTGTGGTTTTATACCTTTGCTATAAGCCTCTTTTCTTTGCAGCTTAAAGGAGAGATTTGCAAAATAGACATAAATAGTTTTTGAGAGAAAATTCTGGAACTGCCTACCATATTCTGAAGCACATTGTTTGCTATTAATTATGTTAATCGGTGCACTTGGAGATCATAGCGATTATAGAATGTTCCATCTGGAAGGGACCTTAGAGATCACTGCTCCCAACCCTCTCATTTTGCAGATTTGAAAATAATAAAGCTCTATCTCTTTTGAAAATATTCTATAATTAAAACATTTCACTGTCAGATTGGCCTTTCCCCCAAATAAATCTGAATCAGTACTGTTTTACTATATGTCTTAACATGATTTGTAACTGTCTGGGTACTCTGTAATTTATATCTTTATAGACAGACACATAAATGTCAGCCCTTGTAGTCAATAACAATAACAACAATAATAATAGCTAGCATTTAAATAAGGTTTATAACACACTTTATAAATATTGCCTCACTTGATCCTCATAACAAATCTGAAAGATAGGTTCTATTTTTATTGCCATTTTACAGATGATGAAATTGAGGCAGAAAGAAGTTAAATGACTTGCCCAGGGTCACACAGATAATAAGTGTCTTAGGCTAAGTTTTAACTCAGTGTTCCCCAACTGCCTATTTTATGTCTTTCAGCTAAGGGGGTGATACTATTTGTCAACTCTGAGCAGAATATGTGCTTTGCATTTTTCCTTTCATAGTGGCGATAGATTTCTTATGAACCATCCACACTCTTCCTTTCTAACAAAGCATCTGTGTGACAGCTGGCCAGGGTAAAAGGGATAACTTTTGTCCATGGAACAGCAAAATTGAGTGGCCCACATGTAGACCAAACCCACGATCCTGGTCTCATTACAACACCATGTTCTAAGCAACTGAGCTACAAACCATAGATACATACAAATGTGCACACAACCATCCAAAGATGAGATCGCTTAACCATCATTGGCCCACTTTTCAGCAAATGCATTATAACACATTATCAAGTTTCTAAACAAATTTTCTTTCTAAATAAGCTTTCTTTCTCTTGTCAGGAGTACTAAATATGGTGTTGAGCTGTTGACTAGTGATGTGAATGAACAATCTAAGAAATGGGATGGAATTGATTCTTCTTATTAATAACAGACATCACATGAGTCCTGACATATTCTACAAGGGTTAATTCTCCAAATCTAGAGATCATAAATTATCCATGACATGATGGAATTTCAGTTTTAATGACTACATTTCATCTTAAATCACACTGTCATATGAACCATGATGTCATCTAAATGAAATAAGTCATAAATAGGTGCCATGTTTTCCTACTGACATATTATCAGTATTTTACTATGCTCCTGTCTCCTATAATGAGAGGCAACCAGTGAAGTTAAAGTCATTTGCAACCCCTCTCCTGTATTGGCAATAAAAATAGTATACTTGTAATAAAAAAACTGCTCTGACAGCTTGGTATGGTAAGGAAAACACAATTTGGGATTTCATCTGAAAGGAATCAGGTATGAAGTTAAATAGTTTAAAAGTTAATATTCTCAAGACACAATGTGTATTCATGAATAATAATGTTGGATAGTATCCAAAAATCTTCACAAGTATCTTCACATTAACCGATGCTACACTCAAATGTAATACATCACCCTTACCATCTTTAGTGGACTTTACAATTCTCCTTAATCCATCCAAAATATCTTTTAAGGACCTACTAAGTGTGGGACTAGATTAATCTCATGTATCACCACCATTGTGGGACCTTACCTGATTTTTATTTCATGAGAGGAAATATACAATTTAGTAACTGATTATATATTGTCTTGGAGTATTATTTTGTAATTGATATTTTTCCAAATACATGTTATGAAAGTTTTTTCAACATTCAACCACATACATATGTATATTTTTAAGTTACAAAATTTCCTTCCACCTTCCCTTCTCACCCACCCCCCCTCCCCTCAGGGGCAGTTAGGTTAACATTGTACATACATATTTTTGTTCAACATGTTTATAGATTAGTCATTTTCAGTATGAGGAATAAGGATTAAGGGAAAGAGATACATAAGAGATAATTTTTATAAAGTTTTCATCAGATTCTGAAGGGCTTTTTGGTTTGTTTTGGTTTTTTCCCCTCTAGGTGGGGATAACATTGTCCATAGTTGGTCTAATATGGTTGCTCTAGTGTTCTGATTTGCTGAGGAGCTGCTTCCATCAAGGTTGATCATCTCACAGTGTTGTTGTTAATGTGTACATTGTTCTCTTGGTTCTGCCCCTTTCACACAGCATCAGATACCATAACTCATTCCATGATCCCATAGAATCCAACCATTTATGGTTTCTTATAGAACAATGATTATTACATAGTATCCATGTACCATAACTTGTTTAGCCATTCCCCAATTGATGGGCATCCCCTCAATTGCCAATTCTTTGTCAGAGTATTCTTTGTTTTCATAAATTAAGTCTCCTAGATAGATTCAAATTCTCTTGAGGAAAGGGAATTTCATTATATACTTCTTTTTATGACCCCCCCAAGCACTATAAAAAATGATGAGTACATAGTAGATATATATAATAAAGGATTTCTGACTGTTTATGGAGCTGAAGAAGAGAATCCTCATTTTTCCTGATCATAGGTTCTAAATATCATTACCAGGAAACTTTGTCCTATATCTAAAATATGACCCAAGTTAACCAATTTTTCTTGCAATGAAAATGGAGCCCAACTGTCATCATTCTTCACCTCCTTGAAGATCATTATTAAATCACACCTCCAACATTCTCTACTTCAGACAGAACAATCTCAGTTGTTTAAACCTTTAGACACAGATCTTGGTCTCCAACCCTTTAATTATCCTGTGGCTATCCACATCTCTCTTTAATTGTGGAGGCCAGAAGTAGACACAGTACTCTCCTAGGAGTCTGCGTAGAAAAGGATTATATATTTGATTTCCAAAATAAATAGCTCTTTAAACATTATTGAGACTGTTATTATTTTGAATGAAATGTTAGCATGATCCAAAGGGAGGAAGTTCATTCTTAAAGGCATTCTTCATGTATTTTAAATGAGGGTTTCCAAAAGAAATGCATTTGACTTGGTGTGATCCCAGAATTCTAAATGTTACACAATAGAGCATACAAAGAGAAAGGCAACATCAGGGTCATATCAACAGTGTGGAGCCATATGAATGAGGTCACTCCAAGAGGTCAGAGCTAGGCTCCTCTTCTGATGCAACTGGATGCCAGTGTTGAACTACTTAAGTAGTCTTCCTAGGTTAGCATTCATCAAATGAGCTTTATCCAAAAAGAACTGAAACATATAGGGTTACAAATAACTTTACATACATGTTGCCATTTAACCCTTGAAGCACCCCTCTGGATTGAAGGCATGAAATGTTATTTTGTTAATCAGCTTTTTTCAGCAGTGTAATCCATTTGGGGGTTTCTTTTCTTAGCAGAGACTTACCTAGCTGTCTTTAATGGAAGTACAACAGTATAGGTATCCTCATACCTAATTTAAAAATGAAGAAACTGAAGTTTAAGGATATTAAATGACTTTTCCATTGTTACTCAACTTATTGTCAGATAAGATTTTCTTTACTCCAGACCCAATGATCTTTCCACTAACTTTATAATGCAGTCACAATTATCCCCCTTTGTGGGATAGCTCTCAAAAAGTTGTCTGGTAGTAAGCCATGCTCCTTTAGCAGCACTCAGGGATAATCCAGACCATAGTTACCAAAGTAGATCCACCACTGCCTGGGTGTAGGCCTCCCTCAAACTCCAGGGATGGGACAAGACATATCATATCAACTGTGTGGCTATCCAAATGACTGCTTGGCAACTGACCTGTAATTAAATTTAATCTGACTGACTGTACAGACTAGTATTATTTTTAGACTGTTCAAAGTATATAAAATCCAAGAAAATTCATATTGCTAGTCCTTTTGCAGTGTTTAAAATGAATTCTTCATTGTCTCATAAATAGGAAAGGTTAATCCCCAATTGTGTGACTATGTGTTGTTCCTACAACACAAATGGTCTTCTCTTGACCTATCTAGATCTTAACAACCCTTTAAGGTCCAAATCAATTACAACTTTCTCCATAAAGACTTTCTTGCCTATCTTAGTTCTCATTGATTTCTTCTGAATATTATATATCATAGTTTTTTTATTTATAATTTTGGCTTATATCACAAAATTTGCTGCATAAAACCTAGGACCTGGTGTCCAGAACCTTACAGTTTATTTGAAGATATAAAGAGTAGTACACATGAAACAATTTGAGGAAGAATGATAGTGTATAATTATAATTTTTATGTATGAAAGAAGTTTCAAATCATAAAGATAGTGTCACTTAATAGAAAGATGATTTTGTACAGGTAAAGAATATAACTGGAACATTTGGGTTCATAATATACCTGAAAAATTCAGAGCATTCTTTTAGTGGACCTTTAACCATCTCACTTTGAGGTGTTCATTATGAGAATAGGCAAGAGAATCACAAGAAGATAACTACTGCTACTGTGCCGAATTCTGTCATAAAGAATGAAGTAGTGAAATTTTGTGAAGAACTAGAAAGTTCACTAATTCCACCATCATAGGATTTTAATTGAAATCCAACTTCCAACATTATCAGTGTTGCTTAAGACTAAGTCATCTAACCCCTATGGGACAGAGTATCCTCATTTATCAAATGTGAGGGTTGGATTAGATGGCTTCTGAGGCCCCCTGTTCCTATAGATCTCTATTCCTAAGAATAAACAACTTAAGCCTTGGTGAAATTATTCTAAGATGGGCAAGGAATAAAGAAATGTTGAAAATGTTTGGGCTCAGGAAATGAAAGAAGGAAAAGGCATGTAGGTTACTTAGAAGTTCATACTATATCTCATGCATACCTACTGCAAGAAAAGTTTGGGTATGGTGGGCACTGAATATTAAAGAAATTACTATATCTATTAGTTAGAAGCAACTAGTTATTTAAGACTCAGTGGCCAGTCAGGTTATCAAATGTTTAATGCAAAGGTTAAAAAAATGAACACTGAATTAGTAGAGAAAAAATGCAATTACAATAGCTAACTCAAATTATTCAAATGTGTTAACTTTGAAAAATGGAAAGTGGATGAAATTAGACACTGGTTTGGATTATTAAATTTAACTTGTGCAAAATAGTCATTCTAGACTAATAATAGATAATAAACATAATGATAATAGAAATAAGAGATATCCTAAAAACCTCAGTTAGTAAACATTTGATCTTTTTCGCCCAGCAAAAAGACATGGCACCTAAGAGGTATGTACTGTGGTACAAGCACCTTTGAAAAAAAATTAAAGAGAATAACAGATGAATAAAAATACTATTGTTTCCTAAAAGAGTGAAAAGAAAATAAGAAGAAAATGAGCCTGCAAAAAGTTTGACATTTGACCTAATTAATCCAAATTGCACTAAGATCATTTGCTGCTAAAGCTAGAGAAAGGATGACAAATTTATGTGAAATGGAGATTTGTCATCACTTTAATAGAACTCTATTCTCATCACTGATCACAGTAGAACCATGATAATAAGCATTCACCAGTTGAGCATATGATATGTTATATGAGGAAGTGAAAGTACATAAAGATATGGAGATATGAAGAGGGACTGGGACCTGACCAAATAAATACATAATAAGAAATCTGTGCTGGGGGTGATTCACTTTTAGCAGTGTTCAGAAATCCTGTCAAACTAATCTCAAGAAAGGGAAGAGTCCCACAAACAGGGAAAGATCATGGATAGCATCTTAACGAATAAGGTACCCAAGAGGACATCAATAACAACTAACTCATATCTATGTTGTTAGTGCCATATAATCTTGATGTGAATGAACTATACATTAATCAAGGATATTCTCATTAAAATATGAGAAAGGAATAGGCAGATTTTTGCAGATGATTCTCTATAATAGAATATACTTTTATATTCACATGATTGACTCACTGGCACAGTCAGATTCTACTTCAGTTAATATTTGTTCATTATGGTGATAGGGGAAGAACATTTGACTCAACAGGGTAAAATGCTGCCTGTGAGGCTTTCCTTTCATGTTGAGATCATATACTACTCCTTGATAGAGGAGGGACCCAAGAGATAATTTTGTTGATTGTCAATATTAAGTAATATTGTGACAAAAATTATAAAATAGAAAGCCATATGCCAATTGTCCTGACAAAAGTCTAAGTGAGGGTTTCCAGATGCTCATGTTTGCATATGACATTGCTCTGATTCCACTGAACCCCAGAACACCACAAAGTCTATGCAATGCAATCCATAGTCACTCAATTGAAATTAGTCTTACCAATGCATACCAGAAAAATCAAGTGGATGAAGAATGATTAAATGATTTTTGTCTAGTTTGTGACATGCAACTAGATGATGTCAATAAATACAAATGTCTCTGTATATGCAAATATATGTATATATTTATGCTTGTGTGTATATATATATATATAATTTATGTCTGTATGTGTTTGTATATATACATGTGAGTATATATATGGACTTTATTATTATATATGTATTGTATATAGATATATATAATAATTAATAAAATGACCCCAAAGCTTAAAAAGGAACAAATCTAGAAAGAAGGTAATATTTTCACTGATATCAGGATACTCCCCAAGACAAAAGTCTCTTTCTTAACACCAAAATTCTTTAAATAACTGTATATGACTGTGGATCATAAAAACAATGATCCCAGAAAAATAAGATGAAAGATGGCCCAAATGGAAATTAAAAAACATCTGATGCATACAAATAAACTGCCGAATATTAGCCAGAATGACTTGCACATGGGGAGTGACATAAAAGTAATATGTATCCAGGATATGTATGACTGATAAAGGAGCAAGGCTACTCATGAAGAAAGGGAAAAGGATAACAGGTGGATGGGCCAATTGTCGCAATGTTTTTCATGAAGTAGTAAAAGAATTACAAAAAAGGTACCAATGTTTTTAACTGATCCTTTGTTGAGTATTCATGGAAAGATGTGAACAAAAAGGGAATAGAATGAAAAAAGCATGGATGAATTATGGTCTCAAACAATGGAGGTAATGTCCACATCATTGAAAATGTGAATCCTTCAAAGTATGGAAGTATTATCATCACTAAATACTTTGCTTACTGAACTTCATTGTTGATACTACCACTGTTTCTGTTTACTGTTATTCTAAATGTAGAATGTAACTGAGCAGCAGATGGAAAGAAAGAAAAAGCCTTTTAAAACAAATGCTAAATTAGTTCCCTTGTCCCTAGTGATGGTATAAGTCAAAATAGATATCAAATTTAGAAAGAGAGGGCAACTCTGATTAATAGACCAATACTTTGTAATGCATCTGAGAGTTTTATGCTGTTTATCCCTAGTGTGATTTGAGAAACAGATACAAGTGGAGCAGTAACAGAAGCTAACTTTGGGAAACTGGGAAGATATTTCAGATATTTCTAAGTTCATTTTTTTTTCCAGAAAATGATTTTATTATTCATTATGATTGCTTGTTGGATTAATGCAAGTCACCTCAATATAAACTTCATCAATAATAAAATGAAAATGTATAAACAAAATTCAAAAGGAATCAAAAATGATCTATAGATTATCTATATTAATGTTACCCTCTATTAAAACAGGCCCGCAAAACCTGCACTTCCTTCCTTGCTTTTAGCATATCCATCCTCTGAAGTGAATAGACCAAATTTCTCCAAATAGCCTGTAATGATTTTTCCCCAAATGAGCTTCTATTTTAATGGAACCAAGAAAGACAATATCAACTGGGGATATGGGGAAATGGGGAGAATGATATTTAATTTAAAAGTTAATCTAGTTATATAGAGAGGAAGAAAAAGGTATTAATGGACTTAATACGATCAACAAAGCTAGATCCAACATCCTATAGAAAACATGTATCATTCCTAGAAGAACTGACATCTGGTTTAATAATAATAATAATTTTTGGAATTTTTAAGCCCTTTGTATTGATATAGAATGTTTCTTCTCAGAGATTTTCCTACACTAATTAAAACAGTTCTAGACAAAAAAAAATTTTTAGTGCCTTCAAAAAGAAATCTCCAAAGTACCCATACCTTTTTTTTTCTTATATGATTGTAGTTTCTATCAGATAAATAAAATGTCAGATGTGAAAAGCTGGTTTTAGATGGAATAAGATTAGGACTTCTGTCAGTTTCTAAGAACTTGTGATAGAGACAACTGTTGAGTAAGGTAAGGAATGTAGACCTGAATTCTGAATCTAAAAATCTATGAAGGCTTTTGTTCTTCACCAGTTATCTCAAGAGATACGCTTAAGTAAATATATAATTTGTGTCTGAGTCAAGAGAATTTGACTCCTTTTGTTGGCCAAAAAACAATGAAAGTTCAGTATTATGTTCTGAGACAGGGCAGTCAAAAATATTGTTTCACATCTTTGAAAAGAGAAAATGTCTTAAAACTGTACTTTAGGAATAATACAAGTGCCCAACTAGTAACCAAATAACATGCAATAAGTCTATTACTCCAAGAGGATGATATGACCTTCATTAATGTATTTGACTCCAAAGAAGGACTATACAGAAATGACTATACAAAAGACAACACAGAAATAAAACTGGAGTGAGAAATTCAACAGAAAAAGGGATTACAATGGAACAAAAGCTGAATGAGTGACACTTCATTAAGGTCATTAGTAAAGTATCTTCTGGGTGTGGCACTATTCTCAGTACCCTCCAAGGGAGGTGAATTGAATAAAAATCAGCCCTTAATTTAAGGATAAAGTTAGAGGGCAAAATATCAGAACCACATGGATCATTAATCCTCTGAATACTTAGAAATATATTTTACCATACATTTTCTCTTTATCCCCAGTTCTCACAAGCAAGGTATATCTTGGCTGCCCAACAATTTTGTAAACTCTCTAAGGACATTCTTTTGCTCATTTTATATTGTCTCAGAGTACCAGGTACTTATGCAAACACTGAAGTGTTCAATATTTGTCTATGAATCTGTGTAGCATAGCTTACAGAGCAGTTGACCTTGAAATCGGAGAGATTTAGGATACAACCCTACTGCCAATATATAGTAGTTGTGTGATCATATCCAAATTACTTTATTTCTCTGAATCTCATTTTCTCATCTAAAATATGGGGATGATACTGGTGTATTCACTTCTTAGGACTAGAGTCAATCTCAAGAGAACCAATATCAAGTAGTTAACAAATTTGAAAATGTTCAGTAAAATATCAGCTATTATTATTAAGATCCTAAGGAAGAATGGCATCATTAGACATAGGACAAGAAAGATAATTGATTCATGGTCAAAAAAGGAGAGCAATAATGGGGTTGGAGAAAAGGAAATAGACAATAAATGGGAGAAAAAAAACAAGGAAGAAGGAAAGGAATTAAGAGAGGGATCTTGCCTTTGGTAATCTCAAGGTTTTCTATGAAAATAAGCTAAATCCACTGTGAGAGAAATCACTGAAGGGAATAGATCCCAAAACCAAAGCCATTGAACAAATTGGAAGTCTTTACTAAAAAAGGTCTCCATTCTTATGGGTGAAACATAAAAAATAACATTCATTTTCCAAACCATATTATCATTGCCTAAGAGAATGAAATCTCCTTGAGGGCAGAAACCTTTTTTTTTTACATTTTAGCAAAGCACCTTAATAAATACATTAGTTTTATTGAATTTAATTGAATTCTAGGATCAAATAGTTGATTAAGATAAGATTGCAGAGCAGATTTACATTTGACTACTCATTCTTAAAGTCTAAACAATAATAGCCAAGAGTGGGTATGATTTCTCAAAAGTAAAGAATGTTCAGATTATTATTTCTCAGTATCTGGAGGATGATGGTCTTGGTTTGGGTTTTTTTTTAATTTTTTTGTTTTTTATGGTGGTCTAGTAAATTTTCCTCACTTTAGAGTAGATCATGGCATTTCATCCAACTATGAGAATGGCCCAAAGCCAAAGAAGGTGGTGAAAGAAAGCAGTAACAGGAATAACAAAGATTTTAGACAGGACAAATGGGTAGCTTGAAGTATCAGTGAAGATAGTGTCATTGGTGATGCATCTGGTACAGAAAAAGCATCAATGATGATAGAAATAATAGCTGACAATCTGAGGACAATCAGAGGGTTGAGCTTGTTGAGCAAACTTGGCATTCACAATTTGACCAACTCACCACGCAAAAGAAATAGAATACAGATGGACACTGGAGATATAATAGTGATGCAGGGGAAAGATGAAGAGAATTGTGAATGTAACAGAAAGAAATTGGGTGGAGATGTAAATTGACTACCACCTACTCTTGAGAGGTAAATTGGAAAAGATATAGAGAACTATGAATGTAGGAGAAACTAAATCTGCAATCTTAAAATCTAAATCTTGTCAAATTGGGTGGAGATCCCCATTCTTGATGCACCATTTAATATAAAATTTGTATCCTTCACCTTCTACCTAATTCCAGATCCAGTAAGGGGAAGGAAGTTCACCTTTTGCCCTCTGAAGCAAGACATAAAAACCTGTGTTGGACTTCTCTCTTCTCTGACCTGTGGCCCAGCCAATGCTGCTATGCTGCTTGACTGTTCATTTTCTCTCTCTCTCTCTCTCTCTCTCTCTCTCTCTCTCTCTCTCTCTCTCTCTCTCCTCCCTCCCTCCCTCTCTAGCTATCCCCTATGTCACATTTTTGTTTTATTTCCACTTTGGTTCCCCAAGTCTGAATAATGATTCCTCATGGGCAGAACCAAACTCAAATAGCCAGTGCCTACAGTAGCACAATGGATTATGAACTGCATCCACCAGGTGAGCCCAAGACCTGTCAGTGAGTTTAAGGATCTGGAAGGGACTCTGAGAAAAAGGTACTTACTCATTGCCAAGAATTTCCTAATTGATTGAGCATTCTTATCTCTTATTGACTTATAAACTCCCTGAAGAATTTGCTTTTTTTTTTGTACCTAAAGAGTTGGACCTCAGTTTGCACCAGTACTATTCTTCATTATAATTTTCCAGCAAATAGACCCTTGTGCCTAATTTTTGGTAATGCCAGCATGGCACTAGATTCTAAAACAGGGTATCATTTGCTATCCTGTGTCCTACAATCTATCTTATATTTCACTGCCAGATTAATCTTTATCATTTCCATTCTCAGCTGAAAAATTTAAACTGGCTTGTCATTCATTAACTGTCATATATTAAGTTCAAAATTATTGATCTGGTGTTTGAGATCTTTCACAATCTCTGCTTTACTTTAGCAGCCTTATTTCATGTTTATGTACTTATACTCTACTCCACTGAAACTAGAATACTCCCCCTCCCCCCTCCCCATCCCCACATTTCTGTTCCTGTACCTTCACTCATGCAGTTACCAGAAAGGACCATTCCATGTCTTCCTGTTAAAATCTTATCCATCCGATTATGCCCAGCTCAAATGTCAACTCCTCTAGAAGTCTTACCTCACATTTGGCAATGATCTTAGTCCAGTCACATTATTGTTGAATGAATGACTTTTTCTCCTCTGAACTCCTAATACTGTTTAGGTTACTATTTTTATGTACTTTTTATAATTTACTTCTTATTTCATTGTGGAGAGATATCCTCCACTAGATAATAACCATCTTCATGGCAGGTACTGGGGTTTATTTATCTTTGTATTGTATACATCATTAATAAATGTTTTTGAATGGATTAAACTATTTTTGGTCACTCAGAATTTCATTGTTTTTTTTTCATAGTATTTTTTCACCTATAAACTCTGCTATTATAACATTTGCTTTGGCTATAGAATCCTTCTCCAGTTTTTTCCCCCTTTGGAACCCATTCACTTTAGTCAGTCTAAAAACTACTCCCAAAGTTATCTTCATCCATTGTTTTAACCTTATTCCTTAAAATCATATCATACTTTTCCACTGTGTATGGAACTATGTTAAGACTTTGATCCTACCTTTTTTAGGGCCTCTTTCTTTATGTGATTTTATATACCGGAACTAGAATGCAGTTGAATTGGGGCTGTAGGAATCAACTATGTTCAAGGAATGAAAGCTCCTTGGGTCAGGGATTGTTTCATTTTGATTTTTGAATCCCCAGTCCCTAGTACAATTTCTGGCACATAGGAGATCACTTGATAAATAAAACTTCCACACCATTCAAAATGTCCTTTCTATAGCATCTTCATTTATTTTTTTTTCTGAAAATACCAGGTTTTATTCAAACCCCAGTGGTAAACAATAACCTTAATAGTATGACTAAGTTTTTGTAGATCAGTCTATAGCATCTTTAACAAAGGATCATCTAATTTCCTTTTGAGCATATCTAATGACAAGAGTTCCAGGCAAGCCCTATGAACTTGTACACTTAGGTTGCTACTGAACAATAAACTCCACAATTATCTCCATATTGACTAATCTGTAGCCTCTACATAAGAGGTTCTCTCATACTGTGATTAAGGTCCTTGGAATTAAGTAAATATTCAATATGATGGTTATTCTAAGATTTTTGTCTCATAACTATCATATTGGAAAAGTGACTTTTTTATTATATAAATATTTTATTTGTTTTTTCAATTACATACAAAGGTAGTTTCTAGGGGGCAGCTAGATGGCACAGTAGATAGAGCACCTGCCCTGGAGCCAGGAGTACCTGAGTTCAAATGTGACCTCAGACATTTAATAATTACATAGCTGTGTGGCCTTGGGCAAGCCACTTAACTCCATTTGCCTTGCAAAAACCTAAAAAAAATATTTTTTTGCAAGTTTTTGAGATTTACAATTTTTCTCTCTCCCTCCCTCCTCCCCCAAACAGATATGGGCTTTACATTTGCATCCATGATAAGTATAGATGGAAATTGAATATGTTGTGAGAGAAGAATCAGACCCAAAAGAAAGAAAGAAAATATTAGAGATAGTAAAATTATATAACACATAAGACAATTTTTAAAAGAATTGAAGATAATAAGTTTTGGTCTTCATTTAAACTCCACAATTCCTTCCCTGGATACAGATGGGATTCTCCATCACAAATCCCCTAAAATTGATAGGTGACTTTTTTTTTAAAAAGCATCGCTTAATTTTATGGGATGATGGGAATTACATGAATTAATATTAATTATAATGTAATATCTATATTGTTATTTAATTTAACATGAGAATTATTATAATTACTATATTATTACCATTAAACTACTGGTTGAGCTATAAATCAGTCCAACAATTCCAATCAGAAATCAATTTGGACATATGCAAGGGAAATAAGTATATATTTCTTAGGGAAGTTAGGAGAAAAGACAAATCATTGTTGAAGTCATTGCTGTTTTAACCAGGGGTTATCATTATAAGATTTCAGTGATAAAGTCAAGTTAATATGGAAAATTTGTGTGAGGGAGATTGGTTTACCCAGAAATGTGATGTACCAAGAAAAAAAGTACTCTTCATGAAACGAATACCATAGAATGTTAGCAATAGAAGGGCTCAGTTTCATCTCTTTAATTTTATAGATAAAATAAGTGAGCTAGTTTTCAATTCTTTGCATAGTCTGACAAATATATCTGAAATTTTCTCCCTCTACATTACTATCTTTTATTTTTTAAATCATTACTATCTTTTAGCTTTCTTCAAAGCTAGGTTTAAGGGATCCTCTGACAAGAAATTTTCCTGATTCTCCCCCAACTGCCACTGTCCCCTCCAAAATTACTTTGCATTATATATGTCTATGTTTATGTACATATATGTACACATATGCATATACATATCCAAATACATAAATGCTTTGTTGTTCAGTCATGCTGAACTCCTTTGTGATCTCTGTGGACCATATATGTTTGTCCCTTCTATCCACCACTGTCTCTCAAAGTCTGCCCAAGTTCACATTCATTCTTTCCATGACACTATTCATATCATATTCTGCCATCCATTTTCCTTTTACTTTCATTCTTTCCCAACATCAGGGTCTTTTCCAATTATGTGGTCAAAGTAGTTAAGCTTCAATTTTAGTATTGACCTTTCAGTGAATAATTTGCATTTCTTTAAGTATTGACTGATTTCACCTTCTTTCTGTCCAAGAGACTCTCAAAAGTGTTTTTCCACAATTTACAAGTTTCAGTCTGGGGTGTTCAAATTTCCTTACAATCTAATTCTCAACATATATTACTAGTGAAAAAAAACCATAACTTTGACTATGATCAGCAAGATGATGTCTCTACTTTTTAGTATGCTGTCCAGATTTGCCATAATTTTTCTTCCATGCAGCAAGAATCTTTTAGTTTACTGACTACAGTTGCCATCTGCACTGATCTTTGAGCCCAAGAATATACAATCTGACATTGTTTCAACTTATTCTCCTTCTATTTGACAGAAAGTGATGGGACCAGTTGTCAAAATCTTCATATTTTGAATATTAAGCTTCAAGTCAACTTTTGCATTCTCTTCTTTCATTTTCATCAAGAAGCTTATTCCTTTTTACTTTCTGGTATCATCTACATATCTGAGATTGATATTTCTCCCAGCAACCTTAACTCTAACTTGTGATTCTTACCTGACTTTTTGCATGTTTTCTGCATATAAATTAAATAAATAAGGTAATTATATACAGCTTTGTACTCTTTTTCCAATCTTAAACTAATCATTAGTTCCATGATTGGTTCTAACTGTTGCTTCTTAGCTCATATATAGGTTCCTTAGGAAACAAAATGATCTAAAACTTCCAGCTCTGAGAACTTGCCACATTCTGTTGTGATCCACACAGTCAAAAGCTTTAGCATATTCATTGAAGAGTAAGTTTTTTTCTTGAACTCCATTGTTTTCTCCATAATCCAGTGAATATTCACAATTTGCTCTCTAGTTCCTCTGCCTCTTTAAAAAACTAGACTGTTTTTCAAGTAATTCTCAGTTCATAATTTTTTAAGTTTTTTGCAAGGCAATGGGGTTAAGTGGCTTGCCCAAGGCCACACAGCTAGGAAATTATTAAGTGTCTGAGGTCAGATTTGAATTCAGGTACTCCCGACTCCAGGGCCGGTGCACTATCCACTGCACCACCTAGCCACCCAGTCAGTTCATAAATTGTTGGATCCTAGTTTGCAGAAATTTAAGCATAACCAGGGGTGGCTAGGTGGCATAGTGGATAAAGCACGGGCCCTGGAGTCAGGAGTACCTGGGTTCAAATCCAGTCTCAGATACTTAATAATTACCTAGCTGTGTGGGCCTTGGGCAAGCCACTTAACTCTGTTTGCCTTGCAAAAACCTAAAAAAAAAAATTTAAGCATAAACTTGCTGGTTATGAAATGAGCACAATTACTCCATAATTTAAACATTCCTTGGTATTACCCTTCTTTAGGGTTGAATGTAAACTGGTCTTTTCCAATCCAGTGGCCACTATTGTATTTCCAAATTTCCAGGCATGTTGAATGCAGCACTTTAACAGCATCATCTTTTAGAGTTTTAAATAGCTCAAATAGGATTCCATCACCTCCAATTGCCTTATAATTAGCCATGCTTCCTAAGGCCTATTTGACTTCATTCTCCAGGATATCTTGCTCCAGATGTAACCTAACTATCATGGCTATTGATTGTGTTAGATCTTTCATAAAGTTCTTTTGTGTATTCTTGCCATTTCTTCTTTTACTCTTCTCCTGTCATATCTCTATTATTTTTGCTTTTATCATGCCTAATTTTGCATGAAACTTTCCCTTGACATATCTAAGTTTTTCATTTTTAGACTTAAAGTAATTGAGAAAATATTAACAATATAGATTGAACTCAAAAGTGAGTCATTGTTTGGGGGGGGGAGGGTGAGAGCTAGTTATTAAACATTTGTCAGCATACCCTTGAAGTCAGTTAAGTGGGAAAGATCTAAACACCAAAGAGAGATGAATAACTGATGGAACTAAGGATTCAGAGAGATGAGGCAAGATGGGACAAAGTGGGACTTAGATTGTTATGTTTCTTGTTCTGGGAAGAGGAGAAAAAGAGGAGAGAGCAGATGAAGATATAGAAGCAAATGCTTTCATTATATGTCCTGTATCATCTCAGCAAATTATTCTCATCTTCTGAGTATGAGTGGGCCAGGATGGTATTGAAGAATTGAGGGGGGGAAGTTAATTAAGGAATGACATTCTGGAATAGTAGCTGTGGAGGGTAATATGAAGAGTCAATGAGAAATTCATAAAAGGAATATTGGGCAGTAGAAGTCCAATTACAGTTAAACAGCATGAATTTGTAGAAAAGTGAGTGTGATTTTGTTTTGCCTTTTTTTAACCATTGATCAGTCCTGTGAGAGTGAGAATAGAGAAACTAGACAATATAGATAACACAAAATTAGGATTAACAAATTTGGAGCAAAGTGAGAGAAAGAAACTAAGTGGCACAGTGATTAGAATGCTGGACCTGGTCAGGAAGTCTCATCTTCCTAAATTCAGACACTTAATTTGTGACCCTTGATGAGTCACTTAATACTGTTTGCCTCAATTTCCTCATCTGTAAAATGATCCGGAGAAAGAAATGGCTAATCGTTCCAGTGTATCTGCTAGGAAAACCACAATAGGGGTCACAAAGAATCAGACATGATTGACAAAGATTCAACAATAAGAACATATTGGGTAATGGGAAAAGTAAAAAGTCAGGGAGACAAATTCTAGAGGCAGATGAGAGTATCATTTCATTGACTGATCTGCTTCTGACTGAGTTTAGAGGTTAATATTGATGGTAAATTCTTCAACTTGAAAAAGCTACAAGACCAAAGTGGAGGGACTATTGGTGCACGATCTAATGCATATGATTGTGCTCTCGATGCAACTTCTGAAGTGAGATGCAATAAAGTATAAATCGATCCTCTGCTGTTTATGCTCATTTTGGCCTAATAATTACAACCAAGAAAAGACAGGTTGTCCGCCTGTCAAGGAACACATTTGTGGAACCATTTACAGAAATAGAGATGAATTCTGTGGATAAGTTCACTTACTGACAGAGATTACTCATTAAAAATCAAGTTGGCACAAACATGTTGCTAGAGCTAGCTCAGTGTTTGGAAGTCAAGAAAAGTGTGGGAGAGAAGAGGTTTTTAGATTGACTACCAAATTGAAGTTCTACAGAGTCATTATGCTGATCATTATGCCTGCAAAACCTGAACAGTATACCAGTATCATGCCAGGAAACTGAATCACTTCCATCGAAATTGTCTTAGGAAGATTCTGAGGGGCAGCAAGGTGGTTCAATGGACAGGGCACTGATTCTGTAGTCAGGAAGACCTGGGTTCATATGTGGTCTTAGAGATTATTAAGGTATTATTACCTAGTGTGTGACCTTGGGCAAGTCACTTAACCCCATTGCCTTGCAACTTCCCCCCCCCCCCAAAAAAAAAAACAAAAACAAAACAAAAAAAAGGAAGATTCTGAAAATTACCCAGCAGGATAAGATATGAGACACTGACATCCTTTCTCTCTCTTTTTTAAAAATTTTATTTATTTAAGGCAATAGAGTTAAGGGATTTGCCAAGGTCACACAGCAAGGCAATTATTAAGTGTCTGAGGTCAGATTTGAACTTAGGTCTTCCTGGCTCCAGAGCTGATATTCTATCCACTGCACCACCTAGCTATCCCATGAGGTCCTTTCTTGAATTACACTAGCCAGCATTCAAACTCTACTACAGAGAGTACAACTACAATGAACTGGCCACATTGTTCAAAGGTCAAATGTACACTTGCCAAAAAAACTATTTTATGGAGAACTCACTGAGGGCAAGCACTCACAGAAAAAAGCAATACAAGGACATTCTCAAGGCCTCTTTTAAGAACTTTGGAATTGATTTTGCAATATGAAAGACACTAGCATAAGACTGCCCAGCATGGTGTGCCCTCATCACAGAAGATGCTGTAATCTATGAGAAAAGCCAAACTGAAGTAGCTCAAAGGAAACACAAAATGAGGAAGTTTAGAGAATCCACTCCAGGTGTTCACATGGACTATTTGTGCTTGACCTGTGGTGAAGTGTCTTAAGTTTACATTAAGCTAATCAGTCATAGTTGACTGTAAAACTCTAACACAGTGAAATCATTTTGGTCTTCTTCAAGAATGAAGACAACAATCAACCAGAGACTAATAAAGCCATAATTGTGATTATAGTGAGAGAGAAATGGATGGCACTATATTTCCCTTTTCTTGACATGAATAATTTTATTTTAGTATAAGCAATCTCTTCTCATCTCCAACATTGTTTTTCTTTCCTTTAACCCAATTCTTATGCAAGGAAATCATAAGACAAATATAATTCACCTTTCTTGAAATATCAAAGCCAATGACAAAGTACCCCAGTTGTTGATGTGTGTCCCCTATAGTCTGAATAATATAGGAAGCAGCTCACATTCAGGAGTCCATGTTTTCTACAAATACATACTTCTCTATGTGCCAAATGCTACTTTTCCATGCTTAGGCTTATCACAAATGTATGAAGTAAAAACATTTTTCTAATTTGTTTTCTAAGTTGCAATGAAATGAGGTTTCCCATCTTAACAAGATGATGGTTTAGGAGACTAGTACATAACCAAAGGTCATTCATAAAACAAAGAGTAAAATGAATAAGTGTGACTGCATTGGAGAAGCAGAAGATAATGTTGTGGTCAAAAAGAGGTAATTCAGAATTTGAGAAATTCTAGGTGAAGCATTTCTTAGTAATGAGGAAATCCAATATGGCCCTATCAATAAGTAGAATGGAAATGAAAATTATTGAAAGTGAGGAACCCAAGGCACTAGCATTCTGGATTATGTTCATGTACTTTGTTTTATAAAGTTCATATGTTGCTGTTGGTGTTGTATTGTTCATGTGTTCTTTTAGTCATGTCCAATTCTTCGTGACCCCACTTGGGGTTTTCTTGATATATACTGGAGGGGTTTGCCATTTCCTTCACCAGCTCATTTTATAGATGAGGAAACTGAGGCAAACAGGGTTAAGTGACTTGACCATGATTACACAGCTTGTAAGTGCCTGAGGCCAGTTCTGAACTCAGGAACCTAAGTCTTCCTGGTTCCAGGACCACCATTCTATCTATTGTGCACCTAGCTACCCTATAAAATTCACATTACAATTAGAAAATTTTTTCGATGATGATTGTGTTTCTATACAAACAAGTTTATGTTGTAGTAGTGATGATGATAATGATGACTGATATTGATGATGACTGGCATTAATATATTGCGTCAAATAATAAAAATAGTTGTTACTACAGGTACTGTTATCTACATTTTTTCTTTGAAGAAACAGTTAAGAAATATTCAATGCTTTCCCAATGAATATTCACTAATAAGAGTTAAGGGAGATCTTACTGTTTCTAAGTTCAGTATATGCCACTGTCCACACATACTGGTCTAGTAAAAGAAAATGAGAAGTTATTTCTCCATGTAGAGAAATTCCAGTGCATTTTATTTCTCTGTTTTAAATCACTGGGAATTTGTGTCTCAGTTGATCTCTAAGTTTTCCTTGTAAAAGGAAAGTCTCTAAAGCTAAATATGTCTCATAGTTTCTCCTTCTCCTAACTAACTGCCACTGACTTAGAGTTTGAAGAATTTATCTAGAATATTGAATCTCTGGGGCCTGGGAGAAAGAAAAAAAAATTAGTTCAGATGGTAACCCCCAGCTTTGTACAAAAGTTGTGCAAATTCCCAATTTCTTTTCCAGCATAATAACTGTTTAAAAGCTTAGCAAATAAAGTCCTAAAAATGTAATTGTAGCTTGGTAGCACTATTAAATATGTATACTGTGGTCTTTTTGACAATTGTATTAATCCCTTTACAAAGTCTTCAGAAGTTTCATCACAGAAGCATGGATGCTGTTTTGATCTATTTATTACTCTTAAGTGTTCAGAGAACTGTCCCTATTTTCTAATTAACACTTTTAAAGATAAAAAGCTATGTATTAAATCAATCTGAATGATGGTTGTTTGTGAATCCCACAAGATAAGGCAATTTGCATGTTCACTTTGTACTTACAAACTAAATCTGCACATCTCCAAAGCAGCTCCTTATAATGTAAACCTTTTGTGAGTATTTGTAACTTAAAAGAAAGTTTGGCCCAGTACAGAAGCAGTGCCAATTATCTAAAGGACTTCTTTACTGAGCATGATTAAGATACAAAATATTAGGTTCTTATTGTATATTGTTTGCTGTGGAATTTGAGGAAATTACTTTGCAAACGTTAAGTAATTCGGGAGGTTGGCTTTTTTCCCCCACTAACCACTATTTTTTTTTTTTAACTAACCAGTTGCCACTCACTCTGGGTAAAATCTCTTTGATATGAATTAAATTGCATACTGACAAAATGCACCTTTCTGAAACCTGTTTGCTTTTAAGGCTGATGGTCTTAGAACACTTCAGGATATGAATCCCAGTTTTAGTCCCAAATCAAGGTAGTAATCTAGTATTGAATGTTTTTGGATAGATGAGTTACCATTCTGAGATGTTTACCAAATTAGACTTTGAGGAACAACAGCTCTTCTTGAATTAAGGTCAACAACGGCTTTTCCTGCACATAGTGACTATTATTTCCACATGGTTATATTGTAGCATATTCACATTTGTGGCAGATACCTGTATGCTACTCAGGCATTCATCAGATAAGATTTTTTTTCCCTTTGAATTTTGCAGAATCTATTGTCATTTTATACTACTTAGGTAACTTGCAAACCATGATGGAGAGAAGGAGGGAACTTCTAGTTTTCCCAAGTGAAAAATAAGCCCACACTTCTCCAATCAGCTCAGTTTCTGAGTTTCATAGTACCAATTGAGAAGTGTAAAATCATCGGTTCACATAATCTAGGAAGTCCCATCCAAGCTTTTCCAGGTTTCTGCCTCCCCTACTCTTTCTCTACATATTGTAATCTAATCATCATTGCCTTAACAATTAGAAAAAAGAAGAAAATAATCATGTTCTTTTAGACTTTCATCATTTCTTTGCCTTCTCAAACCAAAGCATCTTTCCTGGCAACCTTCTCCCTTAAAAGTGTTAAAAAAGTGTAAGCTTTTTGTTTTAGTTTTTGGGACTTGTATCTGTAGCACTTAGCCTAGTGCTTGGTTCTACATAGTATGCACTTAATGCCTTTTTATTCAGTCATTTTCCTTAAAACAAACATGTTTTCCTTTTGATTAGAAAAGTTAAAAGAAAGATAAAAAAATATGCTGAATGGTCAAATCATTTGCTCTTGATCAACATTAAATTTGTAATTCCTATTTTAGAAAAAAAATAAAATTCATCCAGTATAGTTAGTAGTAGACAGATGGCAACTAAAATGAAGCTCTTTGGCACAAAAGGAAAAATTGGGTAAAATATAAAGAGCAACTTTTATCTACCTGAATTTTTGCAATTCTTTTGAAGCAAGTTTCTTTGGAAGAAGAGGTTTTTGTTTTCTTTGGTTTGTTTTTCTATCCATTTACTACCAATATCATTACTGTTACTAATTAATACAATGAGGTTAAAGTATATTCTCACGCTGTAAAGGTGAGTGAGAATTAGCCTGACCAAAGATCACATTCTGAGTCCATCAATTTGATTTAGACAAAAATATCTTATGAGCAGATTATGAAAACATTATAGGAATTTCAGCAGATAATATAGACAATAGATAAGAACCCAGAAAATTCCAGATCAATTCTGATTCTGATACTTCCTAGCTACAGCCCCAGACAAGTCTTTCAATAAGCCAAGGCAATTCTCTAGAATTTATCTACTAAAGTTACAGCTGGGTTGCCATCTGCTTCAGGAGGAGTTCCTACGCAAAGGAAATTAGAGCACCTTGGTATTAAAATGTTTATTTTTTCCTAAGGTACATAAAGCAATTTTCTTAAATTTCATTTGTCCTCCCCTGCCAACTATTTTTCCTTTTCTTCTCCATCCTTCCTTTCTTTCCTTTTTTTGTTTTCACCTTCTCTGCCTCTTCCTCTTCTATCCTCTTCTTACATCCTAGCATTTTTCAATTCTTCTTGCCTTCACCCCTTTTCTTTCTTTTCTCCCTTTATTATCCCTATTCTTGTGTGATTTGAATAGAATTATCTTCATGCAAAGGTCTGTCTTATTCTCCATAAAAGTTAAAAACCCTTAAGTCATGTATGCCTAGAATGTTTAGGAAGATCATTCAGCAATTCTAGAATGATTTAGTTGGAATCTTGCCCAAAGGAAGCCTTCCAAAGTCTCCTCCAATCCTATTATTCAACATTTAACACACCTGTCTTTTTTTTTTTCATAAGAATCCAATATGACCTTTGTAATGACTATGTGGAGAACTTTTGAATTTCTCTGTAAACATTTAGGAAAACACTTTCAAACTCCAATGGCTTCATTTTGAAGTTGTCACTGACACTAAAGCCAAAAGAATCATTCAATCTCTTCATTTGCTTTACAAACAATATTCTTCCTGTAAATGTCTCCCTTTCTCTTCTCTATTCTAAAGACTTCCTTCTTTTAGTTCTCCCCTGTCCAGGACTTCTTCCTTCTCCTATATCCTCTTGTCCAGACTTCAACTGACAGGGTGCCAATACTGGAAGTAGTTATCTCAGGTCTAATATCCTTGCAGCCGGCCTTGTTGTAGTCACTTAAGTTAAAAGGTCCGCAATGTTTGCCAACTTCTCTGGTTCACAGATGTCTTAGGATGCAGTCCCACCCTAGCTGGGTTACAGCAGTGGGATTTGCAGATGATCGAGGCACCAGAGCTTTTACAGACCTTTGGAGACTTTTAGATGGACTTCGACCAAAGGTAGGAAAGCTGTTCAGAAAGATACCTTACGTATTTGCCACTCTTTAAACAGCAAACATATTTCCATTTAGAATTCAGGTGGGACTTTTCCCCCCTATAAATTCATCCATTTCTTATATATGTGAAACTATAGTTATGAATAACTTAAGTTTAATCAGACATCCTTCTGAAAATGCAAACTGAAAGCACACTTTCCTTTTTCATTAAAATCTATTATACAAGGAAAAAGATCTAAGTATAACTGTAACAAGATCTAAACAGAACTGTTAAACAGAAGTACAGTACTGCCTTGTAAACAGTTCAAAATGAGAAGGCTTTTGGAAGGTTTGTTACTTTGTTCTACAGAGGCTGGCACTGCAACATAAAGTAAATTCTACACACGACTATTCAATATGGCTGTTCAGGATCATCTGAAATCCATTTTCCAGTCCCCCCAAAAGGAAAATATTTCACAAAGAAACTGAAATCACCTAAAGTATTTCTTAACTATCATTGTTCCTAAATGATATCATTACTAAGGGATAGTTTGGATACTCTGGGACAAGATTAGCTCATGCTCATTTGCCAGTTACTCTGGATAAATGAATAAATAAAAGACCTTGAACTCTATGGACACTAAGATAATATAAAAAGTAGATAAATGAAGACAGAAAGAGAGAAGAGGAGAGAAAAATAGAACATGAAGAAAGGAAAAGATGGAAAACTAAAAAAAGGGGGAAAAAGATGGGGGAAGGATGAAGAGATTAGAGAATGAAAAGAAAATGGAGAAAGAAAGGAGGCAGAATGAGCAGAAAATAGAGAAAGAAAGAAAAAAGACAGGAACAGAGAAAGAAAGAGAGAAAGGAAGAAAGTGAAAGAGAAAGAGAAGGAAAAGAAGATCTGAAAGGTATTAAAAGAAAGAAAAAAACGAATTGAATGGAAAGGAGAGAGAAGGAAGGAAAAGGATCAAGCTACCATAGGAAGTGTAGTATATTGACAATTCAGTTACTAAACACTCTGCAATTTCACATTGGATCAGCAAAAAGTTAGAAAGCACAGGTGTTTTTGTAATTGTGATACATTGGGAAAATTCACACTGTTAAATGAGCCTCATATTCTCACTTCCACCTGTGTGATACAGAAACATACTGTTAGTACACAGGGCTATAATAAAAAAGATGCCAAAATAAGTGCTTGAGGATTGAAGACCTGCTAGAGTTTTCTGCCTCATTCTCCCTTAGTTATTTAATCATAGAATTTCCACATTTTTATTTAGTATGCTATTAATGGGACACATTTCTTGGTAGAATAATTTTAAGAATAAGCCAAGAGTGTTGAAAGAGGACAAGAAAGAAAAAGATTTTTCAAAAATTATTTTTTTATATTTAAATTGAAGTATTTTTCCCATGATAAAGAAATGTAGGTAAGATTTAAAGAAAAATAACACAAAGGATACACATTCAATTCCTTTTGAAGTAAAAAAGGATCTGAATGTGAGAAAAACAATAGCATTTCAATATAGAATTAAACATTAAGGAAGGAGGTTGAGTAAAAAATATGACTAGAAGATTTGAGAGCACAAACAAGGATTTTTCAGGAACAAAAGGAAACCAACGCAGATATATGGAATTATGGCTAGCTTCTTTACAGTCCTGGTGTCAGAAGACAGGACAAACAATGGTGAATGTATTACATTGGTCATTTTCAGTTGGAAGTTGTCAGTTGTGGAAATGTCTTCAATAAGAGGATAATTATTTTCATTTTTAACAAATGACTTAGAAAAGTTTTCTCCGCTTTTTCCTCCTATTGCCTAAATGCTTGACTTTTCTTGATCATTCACAATTCAAAACATAAACTGATCACTATTCCTGAATACTTCACTTTCTAAGATTATCTATATTTCATGACAAAATATATAAGCTAATTTCACCTTAGGTACCCATTTCTAAAATGGGTGGATTTTGTACATTACAAGGTTCATGAGGTTTGTGAGGCAAAATATTTTTTCCTGTGCAGTTAGCTCACCCCACTTCCCTGCCCGAACTGAAGGATACCCCACCACACACACAATGTGTTTGTGGCCTTGTGTTTATATTTTATGGAACAGAAGGAGAAAGAGGAAAGGAATTGAAAGAGAATCTTGGATAATTGTCTTTGAAAATTTTCATTAAATAACTGACCCCCACATACATAGCAAGTGGGATAGTAAACATGAATTCATTCCTATTATAAATGCAGACAAGATCAAATAATCTGATATTGAAAAATTTTAAGACATTTAAACTTATATACTGCTGTTCATTCACAAAGCAAGTATTGCAACAGTGTGCTGCCTTCTTATGATATCTAAAAAGACGATTCATTAAAATACATACAGGAAATGCTAGAAGAAAGGCTACTGTATCTTGCCCTCTCAGATAATTTCTCATGTACAAATTATATGTCTTGTCTGTACTTCATTATTTACATGTTGTCTCTCCCATTAGGATGCCAGTTCCTTGAGGGCAAGAACTGCATCCTCTGTTCATAGCACAGTGCCTGGCATATACAAATAAATTTGTATTGACTTGAATGGATATCTCACTAAGGAGATCATTCCAAATTTACTTGGGATAGGGAAGCTAAACTTTCTTCTTAATTTGTAAATATTCTTTTATTGGATCTATGGTCCATAACATTCAAGCATCTTTGTTAGTTCTGTATAGAATAAGTAATGGCATTACTGTTATGTTTCTGCTTCATTTTGACCCCAAATTTCCCATCACTCCAACTTCATTAAGTAACAAAAAGGTATGAGAGTTATTTCTGCATCATTACTCAACTTTTCCCATTTTAAAAAGGACTTTTTTTCTTGGTTTTGTAATCTCTCTAGTCAAAGTTTGTTTTATAACAAAAGGAATTCAAGTCAACTCCACTATCATCTTACCTAGCCTGCTTATTCAGGAAGCCATTTTGAATTATACAATTCAGTAAGCATTGTTTCCTAGTGTCCTTATTCATTGAAGAATAAGATATCAATATCTCAGCTACTTTCTTTGCCAAATCTGCAACAACTGATATTTATCTACATTTCCTCACAGACCAAGAAAATGAAATATGTCCCATTTTAAGAATTGCTAATGCCCCTTTCATTCTTTTTCTTTCCAATATAGGAAGAAATGACAACTGGCTAAAGGGTGTGGTGGCAAGCATTTGACTTGAAGTTTGTTCTGTTTCCAGTTGCTCATTTGAGGGACTAGAGAGATCTGATGGCATTCCAGGTAGGTTTCTACTCCCTGTGGGGAATTAGAAATGTCTGGCTTGAAATCAGAGCTGGGTCCTGATCCTTGTTAGGAACATCCATAGAGAGTGAACAGGTGCTGGGTCCAAAGGCCTTGGTCACAATTCCTTTCTTCAGTGAGAAATAATAATGAGTTAAAGCATGTTTGTCAGAAGTCAGGGATTTGCTGAGTTGATGAGTATCAGATAAAACAAGAACACTCTTGAGTGGTTTGCCCATTAATCTGTCATACATGGAGCCATGGATCAGATGGCAATGTGTCATTCCTAGCACAATTCTTCCTTTGCTATCCTCAGACACACAGAATAAAGCACCCATTTGCTGACTAGAAAAATTACAGTTGAGGACGGCTGATGATGCAGTGCAAAGAAGTCTGTTCTTATCCTCAGTTTTTTGGAGAAACAATGCCCACCACTACCTTTCAATAGCTACACAGTCAATTACTGAATATTTGGGAATCATGTCCAGTCATTCTTTGCTAGTAATTTGTACCCCAAAATGCATTCTCAGTACCCTTCAAAACAGTCAACTTGTGCTATGGGTCTCATGTAGAATAAAGCATTTATGTGGGGAGGGGGAGCATATTAAACAAAACCAGATTATCACCAAAATACACAAAATGTTAGAAACATGGAAGTGATTTTCCATTTCACTGTAAAAAACCTTAGAAGGCCATGAGTTAACTAAAGCAAACAGAACAAAAACTGAACCGAAAGAAGGTACAGTAGCTACTTTCTTGAAAACAAAACCAATCTTTTCATTCCTGCCATTTGTTTGAATTCTTCCTCCGGGCAAGCTGGACAGCTGCACTAGTAGGTTTTTTAGTCATGGGTTGTAAGCCCCACCTGGCTAGATTTGTTTAGCAGACAGCTGGCAGAATTAAATAAAAAGAAAAGAACAGGGACACAAAATGCTTCCAAAACAAAAAAGCTGAAAGAATACTTTTTGGATGTTTTAGCCTTTTAGATGTTTTTGGTGTCTCTCCCCTTTTCCTACTCTCCTTTCCTCCCCTATCCCCAACAAACATACAGCACATGAATATGTTTAAAGAATATTTTCTCTCAATTATAACTCTGGGACTGGGTTGAAAAAATGCATAATAAATGAAAACAGTCGAATAAGCATGTCTTGAACAACTTTTTTTTTTGTTTAAAGGGGAAAAAAAAGAATACCAATTTGCAGTTTATAAGTCCCCAAGAATGACATCGGTTTTAAATTAACATTTTCTTTTTATTTCTGCATTTTCTTTGCTATTTTTTAAAGCCAATAAAATAGATTTTCTTCATCTGGAATGTTCTTTCTAGCTTAAAGATAAGGAGTCTAAAATTGTGGGAATGGCATCCTTCTGCATCTGTTTCTCTCACAAACCTATCAAATATCTAATTTTTGGCATTACTGCTGGCTCCGACAGGGGGATGACATAAACCAGCTTTGTGGTTACATGTTTCACTTTTAATCTCATGGAAATGAAAGTCAGCACTGAAATGTCCCCCTTTACATGTGACAATATGGGACTCTCTTCCAAGAACCCAAGCAAAGGGGCGTTAACCTGGTTAAGCTTAATATGGAGCATATGCAGAAGTGTCATGCATTTTTTATGCTAAAAGGCACAAGGCAAACCTGCCTGGAGCTGAGCTTTCCTGGGATCCCTAAGCCAAGCTCCAAACAATGAAAACCTTTACAACTTGGTGGCAATGAAAAGCCCATAGAAGAAAGAGAGAATGTGCTAGAATCAAGAGATTAAGGAGCTTACTTAATAACCACACATCTTCTGTGTGTTTTGTCTCTTTCCATAAATACTGTGGGACTTGTGGAATATTTCAACCATCACACGTTTCACTAGTTAGCATGGGGAGAATCGAGGCTTTTCATTACACGCAGTAAATATAGTATGAAAGGCTCAAAAAAACAAAATGGTTTGGATGTAATCCTGATTGGAGGAACTCCATGAAAATAGATTCCAACTGCATCTAAAAGGGAAGGGGGTGCGCTTATATATATATATATATATATATATATATATATATATATATATATATATATTTTTTTTTTTTTAAAGAAGACAGCATGAGGAAAGAAACATTAATACTGATAGCATCACCAGCACCTATGAAATGACAATAGATGATCTGTGGTTGGGCCTAGGGTAACGTCACTCAGAAAACCAGATCTATTTTCATATTTCATGAAGATGTACCAAATATTAAGGATGAGGCCAGGAAATAAGCTCTAACTCATTACATAATACTTGCTTTCCAGAGCAAAAGTCTGACTTGGCCCTTCTCCACCTCAGCCTATACATCTCTTTGCAACATAGACTTTATGGAGCCTGGCGTGATATGTTCTTTTCAGAGTCCTCATTCTCCCAAAGCACTGATATCAATATCATACACTTCAAATAGAAGGAAGGGCTGTTCAGGCTTAATCTCTGGGGCCCAAGGAAGCGGAACATTGTCTCCAGGGATCCTGTTGGCAAAGAGCAAAAAGACAGTGTTACTGTATATGATTTCACGTGCTTATGAAAATGGGGACCCCATCAAAGACAGAGTAAACAGGCATGGTGAGAAGAGAGGAAAAAGGTCATCCTAAATTTCTGTCTGACCCCTAAAGACAAACCAATCTTTGCTGTCATCTAACAGTGTTCTATTTAACTTGATAGATACAGTTACATGTATCTGGCCAGATCTTTGCACTTCTATGCATCTTCTCTGTTGTATGTGGTTTGACAGTATTAAAAGTTAGAGGATTCATGTGTGTGCGTGTGTGTGTGTGTGTGTGTGTGTGTGTGTGTGTATCCTGGGTTGCCTCTCTCTCCTGCCTTTCTAACAATATATATATAGCATACCTTCTCCCCATAAAAAGGAATTCCCCACAAGTCACATACCCTGTATTTGAATTATTTTGTAAACCTTCTATGTGAACCCACCAAGTCTATCCTAGAACATCTTGCATCTCAGCCAACTTCTTTACTAAGGAAAATTGATTCCTGTTTATTTCTTTCAGAAAGGAGAATCATGATGAATTTTAATAGGATAACCCCCTACTGTTAGAAAATCTTCCCTCCTTTGGCTGTGGGAGCTTTGAAATACGTAAATCAGAAATAAGCCTGGATTTTTTTTTTTTAAAGAAAAGAATCCTACAAGTTTGAAGCTCAACCTTAATAATTGGCTCAACATCCAGGTTTTTTTTTATTCCTGTTTTCATCACCCCAACAAATAGCACAATATTCTGTCACTGTGTTAAAAGATTCCCCCCTTAATTGCAAATTGACCTTCAATTTTAACAGAATATTCCACCTCTGGCAGTGTTTGATTTCTGGAGGAAAATTAATATTACTTATTTCTATTTTTTGTGATTACGTATATTTTTGGGTCTGGGGTATAGTTAGCAAAGTGAAAATTTCTAGGATGAAGAAAATAACTGCTAATAAGATTTCCCCCCTAAAATGTGAATTCTGCACACATGACAGGAGGAATTTATTATACTAGGTAAATGAAACTATGGACTGCAGATTTGCTATGGAACTGCAGTGTTTATGGCTACATGATATTATACATACCCATACACACATGATAGCACACGTATATAGTTACAGGATGAGTCGTATGCATAGTTATTTAACAAATTCCCAAACAAGTAAATGGCAGAGCCATAACTTTAACTGAGGGTTCACAATTTCAGAAACAAAGTACTCTCTACAAGCTATCAGTAGCTTATTACACACACATGTGTACAGATAGGTAGAATTTGCAATTTTATTTATGTAAGGAACTCCAGATACAGAAACTTCCTCTACCAATAAGGAGCAGCAAGTGTACTATAACTTAGTCAACCTTAGAGGTTTCTTGAGCCACTAAGGAGTTAGTTTAATATAAACAGCCCGGGGCAGCTAGGTGGCACAGTGGATAGAGCACCAACACTGGAGTCAGGTGTACCTGAGTTCAAATCTGGTCTCAGACACTTAATAATTACCTAGCTTTGTGGCCTTTGGCAAGCCACTTAACCCCATTGCCTTGCAAAAACCTTAAAAGAAAACAGCATATGTGAGAGACAGGACATGAACCCAGGTATTCCTGACTATGCTATCTCTCTCCTATGTGTGCATACACATGTATATATATAATAAATAGTCTTTATATATATCTACATATGTGTAAAGAGATAGACAGATGTATGATAAATGTATGTAAGTCTTGAAAAGGTACTGCTTTCATAGTGGAGATGAAAGATGTTCAACAAATAAAATCAGATTCAGAGATCAATGAAGAAAAGGGAAGTTTTGTGTCATAATTTTCTTAAAGGAAAAGTTGAAGAAATGAAACTCATTTTTAATGTAATTTTATAAATGTGAACTTTTCCTTTTGGTGGAGGTATCTAATATATTCTTAAGTAGACTACTTAAAATTACAGTATCAATGTTCATAGAAGCATTATCTGGTTTAATAAAAAAACTGAAAATAAACCATGCTCATTGTTAGGGAATGACTGGATGAATTATGTTATGTAAACATAATCACTATATGGTAAAGAATGATGAATATGAAGAATTCAAGGAAACATGGGTGAAAATATAGGAAATGATGCACAAAGAAGAAAGCAGAGTTAAAAACCATATAAAATGACTACAATAATGTAAAACAGTCAATAAAACTTGCTAAAAATTTGTCAATCAAGTTTAGTATCACACTTTAAAAGATAAAGGACATCATCTGTTAACAACTGATTGTAAAGGAATTCACTATCATCAGGAATCTCATGGAATATTTGTTGGAAAATGTCTTCTGTGTCAAAATAAGATATATCAGTATGTTTTTAAAATAAGACATGTTAAATTCTGAGCATACACCCCAAAATGAATTTTCTTCTAACATCTACATTTCTTTTCATTGAGAGCATTGATCCACTATCTTGGGGGGGGGGTCTCATATTTCCCAAATCGAAGAGAACTTCACCGACCATATATGTATACCTAGGGATCACTTCCTTATTAGTAAAATGCAACTAGCTCTTCTGTTGAATGCAGTAATCGCTGGGTGCCAATGTATTCCAATGTGAACTGGGAGAAATGAAGGCTAGCTCTTCCAAGGGAAACTACAGGAGAACTTTAAATCAGCAGAATGCAATTACCCAAGTTGGAATTCTTCCAGGATACCAAAGTGAACTCTAAAGGTGGGTAAATTGAATAGCAATTCTCCTGAACAGCAAGATTAGCAACTATATCCCTGAAGTAACAGATACCCTTCTTATCAGGTCGTCTATCCTTTCAATCAATTCAGTTCAGCAAACATTTAGAAAGATCTGCTAAATTCAAGGCTTCAGCACTAAGATAAGAATAAAACATCTCCTTCCCCTCATGGAGATTTCAATTTCTTAGAAAGATACATCATGTACACAAATAAAAACAGTAAACAGTAATTTCAAAAAAAAAAGAGAATGTAAATATTGGGATGGAGGTAAGAGATTGATCAAAAAAAGTCTTCCTGTATAAGGTAGGACCTGAAATGTACATTAAAGTAAAGTATGAATTCTATAAACCAGAAGTTAGGAGGGAATGCATTCTTGACATAATGGACACAAGGAGATGAGAAATGGAATATTATATAACCCTTTATAGCAGTGTTCATAAATACCAATAGAAATCAAGAGTGTAAATCACTCTCTTGATCACTGGTGATGCCATATAAACCATTTGTGATCATTCACTTAACAATGTTCTGAAAAGGGAGAAGAGAATTTGTTCCTAAATTGAAAGAAAAAAAATATAGATTCCTATTGGGAAGTCTGAGGAAGAGAAAGTCAACGAATATCTGGGTAAAAACTAATACCTCAGGCAAGGCTCTTCAGAAAAAAACATTTTACCATTATCTAATAGTACTTCTTTGTGTGTAAGGAAATTCCTGAGTACTCCTCTCAATATGCCCTGATTGTTCTTCTTATTAGTCTAGGAGAATCATATATCTACTCTGAGCCTCATTTCTAGCACCTATAAAATAGAATTAATATGCATGTGTGTGCATGCATGTATAGTGTGTTATATCAAGTACAGCATCAATATGAACAGTACCTTTTATATTATACAACCTAACATAGATGGTTGAATATTATCATAATACAGGAGTTCTTAACCTCCTGGAGTCTGAGAACATTTTTTAAAAAATATTTTGATAGCTATATTCCATTATAATTAGGTTTCCTTTGTAATCCTGCATATTTTAGTTTATGTATTTAAGACATTATTCTTAAGAGTTAAGAACCCATGCCAAAATGCTTTACATCGTGTTTTACTGATAATGATTTCCTACGTGTATCTATGTCTAAACATACATTTTTGTCTCTTCCCCCTCCCACTAATATTTCAAATACTTTTCAGGTATGATTTTGTGCATTGCCCAAAGAAGTCGATGAATTATAAACTTGCTAACTAACTAATCAACATCCATATTGATGGATCATCCCCTCAGATGTGTGTTTGGAAGATTAAGTCAATAAACAACTACTAAAGGCATCATATAAGATACTTCAAATGATACTGTGATGGCTAAGCTATGGTCCCTGATACACTGAATGACTGATAATTTATTGATGGCAGTTGGATTTTTTTGAATATAAGAACACTCTCTCACCACAACCATGCATACACACACACACACACACACACACACACACAAATGCAAACATACACATAGGCACAGACAGCCCCAAATCTATCTATCTATCTATCTACAGAGGATAATAACAAACTGTTTTTCAGAAAAAGTGTGTGGCCCCTGACAAAAATTGCATCATTTTTTTCCTTGAGAGCTCAACAAATTCAATTAAATACCATTAAGTACCTAGACATTAAACTTACAATTCTGCACAATGACATAGTTTCTACACTCAAGAAGTTAAACATCTAAAAGGGTGATAAGATAAACATGGCAATTAATATGATAGAATTTATAGTATGTTGGACACAATGGGGATTTGCACAAAATCCACTATGAACATTTGAGAAGGGAGAGAACACTCAATTTTCAGGTTCAGAGAAGGATTATAGGAGAACCTAAATGGTGCTGAGATTTCTTGGGGACTTTCTACTTTAACAGGTTGATACCCACAACAAAGATTATATGTAGATATTTATTCAAGAATTCTGCTCACAGAACCCCACACACTCACATTAGGACTACAGATTGCTTTTCAGAATGACCATATTGCTACAGGCAGAAAAGATAGGCTGTTGTGTTAACAAACTCAACTAAAAATCTTCAGTGATATTAAGTGTTTAATGATGCAAAAGGGTCTTCAAGACATGGATGTTTCTATAACCTCTTGTGACACTGTAGGCAACATTAGAGAACCATTGAATGATAGGGTCAAAAATAATCTAAATAGGGCATCTAGTCCATCCCCCTGCCTCCAGGCATTATTCCAGGCAGATGGGTATTTATCCTGTTCTTAAAGATCTCCAGTGATCTGAGTACAAAAGACAAGGGTATTTATATCTATGATTTTTTTCCCTTACCAAATGTGTAATATTTGCCACTTACACCATCTGTGGCAGTTCAGAATGTAGTAAGATTGAAAATTAAACTGATTGATTTCAGTAAAGATAATGAAATAAAAAGGATATTTTGAATTTGTATAATGCTATTTCTCTGAAAGCATCTGATGAAGGATTCATCAAATGGAAAGCAGTCATTTAAGGCAGGGAATGGATTAAATATTTGGTATACAACTGAAGATCAGCTGAATTTTCAAAAGTCATAATGGGAATGACTTAGTTATTGCCTAGAGCTATTTAGCTCAGTGGTTGGTGTATGAATGATAAGGCCAATATCATAAGTTAAATTGCTACAAAAAAAAAAGTCAGGTAGTTTTGCTCTGTTTCATGGCCGCTGACTGCACTTTTAAGCCCATCCAATCTGTCTTCTTAAATGCATGCCTCTGGTTACAAACCTGACTGAACAAAACATGTAGGTGCCTCAGAGGCTAGAGTGCTAGACCTAGTGTCAGGATGACTCAAGTTCTTATCTAACCTTAGACACTTACTAGCTGTGTGGCCATGAGCAAGTCACTTAACCTTTGTCTGTCTCGGTCTCCTTGTTTGTAAAATTGCAATAATAGCAGCACCTACCTGCCAGGGTATTGCAGGGATAAAATAAAATGATATCTATTAAGTGTTTTACAAAATTTTAAAAACTATATAAATGCTAGCTTTTGAAAAGAGAACATGTAATTGAATCATCACTAATCCATACTCATAACTGGAAAAAATTATTCAAAATATCTGTCCTCTTGACAATTGATCAGTCACCTAATCATATATATGTGTGTGTGTGTATGTATATATATATATATATATATATATATATATATATATACACATATATATTTCATAATACTTATTTATGGAATGAGACTAGGACATCAAAGAGTTTCTTCAATTTTTATCCTGGAACAAAATAATCATGGATTTTAAACTTCAATAAAAATGCCTCCAACTTATAACCCACTTCATATGGATATAAAAACAAAGATCTCCTGAACAACATTTATGCTGTCCTCAATCCTCTGTCCACTAATCCATTTATTCTCATAAATCATTGCTTCAAGAACTCTCTTATTCTCAGAGATCTTTTTCCAATCAGGATGTCTGGTGGTCAGTTCTCATTCTATTAACAATTCTAGTCTTCTGTGAAGGAACCAAGGCTTTTAAGCAATGAAAAGACTAAGCAACAATAGGTTGTTCACCCTTCTTATTAGAGAAAGGAAGAACAAGTGAGCAAAGAATGAATAAATGGAAAAGCATTTATTTAATACTTAATGTGCAATAGGTACTATGTTAAACCATAGGAATAGAAATATAAAAAAAATTATGGTCCTTTTTCCTCTAGATGCTTACATTGCAACTTTTGTCCTTGTTATTCAATTTTTTTAGTTGTGTCTGACTCTTCATGACCCCATTTGGGATTTTCTTGGCAAAAATATTGTAGTTTTTTCACTTCCTTCTCCAGCTCAATTTTACAAATAAGGAAATGAGCAAATGGGGATAAGTGACTTGTTCAAGGTCACACAGCCAGTAAGTGTCTGAGACCAGATTTAAACTGAGGAAGATGTCTTCCTGACTCCAGGCCTGGTACTCTATCCATTGCTCCACCTACATGCCATTACATTACAATAGGGGAAAAAAACCATACAGTTCATAGGAGAACAGTGGTCAGGGATAGGTGATTTGGTCTCAGAAATCAAAGGAGTGAAGAGATAGTGATAGAGCTATAGGCAAATTTATTGACACATCCTTTTTAATAAATTCAATTATTGTTCTTACAGTTAGATAGAGAAGGTAGGCACTGAAGAAGGAGAGAAGTAACCAGGTCAGGATAGGAATGGTAGAAGTGATGACAAAATGACTTCTGATCTTTAATTCTACAGACTACAAAACTATCATTTTAAGCTACAAATTGTGTAGATGCTTGTTTTTTCTAAAACTGACAATATGTTCAACATTATAAAGTTATAGAGTCATTGACATTCAAAGCCAAGGAGTTTATTGAAGTAATGTGTCATAGCATTGTGAAAAGGGCACAAGCCTAGGAAGCAGGAAATATGTACTTGAATTTTAGCTTTGCCATAACTAGCTGTATGACATTGGATAAGTCTAATGACCTCACTGAGCTTCTAGTTCTTCAACTGCAAAATAAAAGGATGGATTAAATATATTGTTCTCAAATGTTTTGATCTCAGGGACACTTTGCACACTTAAAAACTACTAAAGACCTCCTAAAGAGCTTTTGTTTATCTGGGCTCTTTTTAATAATCATTTTCTGTATTAGAAATTAAAATATCTCATTATTATGAATATAGTTTTGACCTTATAGATACCCTGAAAGTGTCCTAGGGATCATATTTTGTTACCCACTGGGGTACATGATGTCTTAGATCCCTTCTAGATTTAACAAGATCTTCTCATGCAATTCCTTCTATTTGGAGATGTGATAAATGATACTCAAAGTCAGGTTACTTGCTAAAGATGTAATACTTCATGGATAGATAGGATAATTCAATTTAATATTGTGATTTGAAAGGAATCTCTAGAATCTGAAAGAATGCTACCTAGACCAACTTTATTTATCTCTACTGTATGCCAAAGTACTAACTCTTGATCCTAGTCAGCTTTGTAACTGCAAATAAACCATTTCCTGATATGTCATCTTCTAGCTATATCTTGAAAAACTATTTTGCATAAAGAAAATACAAAGTAAAACCAAGTTGAAGCCTACAATTTCTGGATATAATTCTTCTGATTGCCAGGAAACCTGTTTTTCCCACACATGTTTCTCCTCTACCCACCCAGCACTGGACTGGGGGCCCCAGTGCAGTGGGTCCATTTGAGGTCAATAATCATATCAATATTGTAATGAGTGGCAAATCCCATGTAATTTACACATTAAAAGGAGAGAGAAATGCATGGAAAAACCCAGCTCCCCATTTGTCTAATGAAATTAAAGCCCTTAGCCAAATACTGGCACATGAAAAGAGATGTTTGGGAAGAACTCTCTCTTGCTCTCCCTCCCTCTGCCCCTGAAGAGGACAAGAAGAAGAGGGTGAGTGTTCTTTATTCATGATCCTGCCTCTACCTAAATCATTTGCACAATAAGGCCTCTAAACCAAGGGGCCCAGTCTGGGTGCAAGATTTACACAGAGCTAAGACTGAGCTGTGATTCACAAAGGCATTATGACTAGTTATTTTCAATGACAATTGTGGAGAGGGGAGAGGGGAAATAAAGAAGCAAAGATGGTCAGGGGTTTGGCAGGCAAAAGCCCTAAACTATTTCTCCATCACTCGTCCCCCACCCAAACATCATAAAGTAGAACTTTACCTGGTAGTATGAAGATTTGACAGAATTTTTATATCCAATGGATAATTTTCACACAAATGGGTATAAAGCTTAAAGTTTAAAATGGGTCTTTGATCCAAAGATATGGTTTTATGTAATAATAGACTTTCAGTGGCTGTCCAAATTCTTGTTTCCCTTTGTTTTTAAAAGCTAATTCTGAGGAACAAAAATACTGCTACCATTTTAAATGATCTTAAGATGGGATACTGAGCATACCTATACCACTTGGAATGATTTGACCAAAAAAGTAATTTTTCAATTTGAAAGTTAAGGACAAAAAGAAACAACATACATAGTGAATAAAGCACTGAACCTGGAGTTAGGAAGACCTGGGTTTAAATATATTATCTCATGTACTTACTAGCTGATTGATCCTGGGCAAGTCACTAAAACTGTAGAGAATTTCCTCATCTGTAAAATGAGTGGATTGGATTTAATAACTTCTACTGTCTCTTCTAGCTTTAAATCTATGATCCCATGACAATCCATTTATTTAAACTAAAACATACATTGGATATTCCCTTATGTTTCTAAAAATAGTGACTGGCATTTCCTTAGTGCTTAAGGATTCATAAGGATGCATAGTGCAAAGTTTTTGAAACAGAAGACCTATATACAAATCTCAGTTCTGTTGCTTTCTGTATGACCTAGGAGAAGTCATTTCTGGACCATAGTTTCCTCATTTGTAAAATGGAGGAAGGTGTTAGACTAGATGACTTCTAAGATCATTCCTAACACTAAATGTAAGACTATGTTCCTATGAATCTTAGAGGATAGGTAATAAAAATTATGATTACTCCCATATTGTAAGTGAGGAAATTGTGGCCTAGAGTTAAATTATCCATGATCACCAGAAATTAAGTGACAGTTCCAACTCAAAACTCAAGTAGCCTGAATTCATAGCCATTCTTCTTCTTTTTTTTAGATTTTTCAAGGCAATGGGGTTAAGTGCCTTGCCCAAGGCCACACAGCTAGGTAATTATTAAGGCTGGATTTGAACTCAGGTACTCCTGACTCCAAGGCCAGTGCTCTATCCACTGTGCCACCTAGCTGCCCATATAGCCATTCTTCTTTACAAGAGCATTCTGTGATTCTGTGAACTGACAAAGGGTGTCTAGCAGTCTGTTTGTTTTCTTGCTTCTTAGTCTATACCTGTGATTTCTTCAATGTGAAGTCTCAGTGTAGGAATACCAAGGACCAAAAGACATTGACAACTCCTTTATAACTTATTGTCTCAGAGGAAATTCCCTGGAAGCTTTCAAAGGTTGAGTGACTTGTTCATATTGTGTTAGAGGAAGGATTTAATAATAATCAGTCCTTCATGGTTGAGGAAAATCCTTCATAAAATATATAAACATTAATTAATTTAGTCTTGAAATCCATCCTGTGAGATATGTGTGGTAGGCATTATTGTCCCCAGGTCATCAACTAGCTGGCACACTGGATAGAGCACCCAGGACTGGAGTCATCTTCCTAAGTTCAAATCTAAGCTTCAGACACTTAGCTAGATGACCCTGGTCAAGTCACTTTACTCTGTTTGCCTCTGTTTCCTTATCTGCAAAATGAGCTAGAAAAGGAAATGAGAAACCACTCTAGTACCTTTGACAAGGAAATCCCAAATGAGGTCAGAAAGAATCAGACTCAAAAAAACAACAATAGAGATGGTGAAATTGATTCTGACATAGATTTGAAGACTTACCTAGGGTCATGCAAACTGCTCACTTTTCACATGAAGAAAATAAAGCCCAGAAATAACCCCCAGGGTCTCTTCCTCTACTCATTTTGCTATATTATGCTGTCTCTTTTTCTGACCTCTGGGACAATGAGGATTAAGTGTACAAAAATGAAGTCAGAGTAAACAAGAAAAAAATATGTAACCCCCCTATTCATAATTGCTTAAAGTCAAGTCTTGGGCAAGGAGGATGGGGGCAAGGGAGAAGTGTATGTGTGTGTATGGGGTGGGGTCTAAATTGACATATCCTTATTTTCCTGTCCCAATATATACCTTGCTACTAAGGCAGGAGTTAAAACAGACAAATCATCATTGCTACATCATTTAAAGAGTGATCCTCTGAAGCAGAGAACAATAGCTGTGATATACTCTCTATTTTCTGTTCATGTTTAGCGAAATTTAAAATGACAAGATAAAAGCAACATAGAACCCAAGGAAGTGGTTTTAACCAAGATGTCCAACATTTGTCCACCAGGACTATATGACTCATTGTAGACCCCATGTCCAAATGTCCTCATCTATAAAAGAAAAATTGGATGATTCGTGCCTCATGAAGGAAATAGAGATGAGAGGGCCCAATTTGGAGATTTGGTTAGCATTTGTAACAGAATTACAGAACTTTGGTGCTTGGAAAGGATTTTTATTGGCCTAGTCTAAATCCTTTACTTTTCAGAGGGTGATAAAGCCCACCAAATTTAAATGACTTGCCTAAGGTCTTACAGCTAATCAAAGCAACGCTAGAAAAAGGACTCAAGACCTCTTGAACATTCCACTCTATCCTGCTGTTTCCTTCTCTAATACTCAAGAGGTTATATAAAGGTGGGGGGGGAGTAGCATCATCTAAAAATAGTAACACTAGATTTCCACCCCTCTACTCAATGTTTAACAGCATACAAAGAACATGTTCTTACACAGTATAGTTTTTATAGGAAAGACAAAAACTGGATAACCAGAAATAAATTAAATATCTGCCCTTGATTGTCATGGCCAGCACGAGTTTATTGAGCTAATCCTTTATTAGCAGGCTAAAGCTTTGAGGAAGATGGTCTTTTTATTGTTTTTGTGGTAACTCTTTATTTTAAGTATCTTATCATTATGAATTCATTTAGTATTGATTGCAATAGCACTGATCATAAAGAATTAATTTGGCATTACCGTGGATGTCACATGCACTTATATAAGAGTTCGGCTGTAATTCAAAATTAATTAATATGGTCTAGTGTTATTGCTTTTGCTATTTTATCATCTTTTTAAATCTGTTTGTTTGTTTTTTTAAAAGAAGGTTGGAAGCCTGAACAAAATCTATAGAGGGCATTTTCTTTGGGGCAATTTCCTCTAGAGAGAGCTAGAAAATATGAATCTTTTATTGTCCTCAGTGTCCTAGAACTTTTGGGATTCCCTTTTTAGAATGCAGTGATATCAAGGGAAAAGGAAGCTGTAAGCATTTGGAAAATGTCTAGACCTGATGGGATTTCCCTCTTGCTTGAAAACACTGGAGTGAGCAAAATAATTGAAAGCTCATCTTACTCTAATTTCTTTTGTCTCCCACAATGATTTGTCCCTGTCAGAGTATAGGGCCCCCAGCAAAGGAGTTGTGTTTACTTATAATTATATTGAATGACCACAGGACACAATTCAGGATATACTTTTAGCATACTGAGCTTACTGAAAACAGGTATTTTTTGAGGGTAAATGAGGTTGAAGGTATGCGCCTGCTATGTTCACCTTGTCCCTCTTAATTATTTCTTCCTTCTCTTGTCACTGCCCTGAGCAGACTATGTCTGAATGAAGGATTAAAAAGCATGGAGGTAATCTTAACGAAAAGTAAAGACATTGAACTAGAATAGGATTTTCTGTTGGGTTCAAATCCTATTGATAATGAAATATGCTTTTCAACACATCTATTTTTCCAATTGTATCTGATATTCTAAATAACATCATTCAAGGAGTGCTGCTGTCAAAAAAAAAGCCACCTTTACCTAAAAAGATAAACTGTTTTTTTAAAATATTTGTGCCCCTATCACCTTTGCCACATTGCCTATAATTCTTCTTTGCCTTCCCAGAAAAATTAGGATGCATTTCTTTTCTTTTTTTTTAATTTAAAGCAATGGGGTTAAGTGGCATGCCTAAAGTTACACAGCTAGGCAATTATTAAGTGTCTGAGGTCACATTTGAACTCAGGTCCTCCTCACTCCAGGGTCAGAGCTCTACCCACCACGCCATCTAGCTGCCCCCTGGATTCATTTCTTTGAATCAAGGAATTTGTACATTCAAAATTGCTGCTAAGTGAAAATTATTTTGAAAGAAGTGATATCTTATAGTGATAGTTAATGATAATTAATATTTTATATAGTCAATAATCTAAAAAATTGCCAAAGAAATGTAAAATAGGATATGTTTTCACATTCTCAAGGAGGTAGCTCTCACATCCATTGCTCTCCCTCAAATCTATCCTCAGACCTTATAGGTTTCTATGGATCCCAGGTTAACAAGCTCTGGTCTAGGCTTGCATTTTAATAAAGAGATTGTGGCCTAGAGAGGTGAGATGAAAACTAAAACATAATCCCTCTCTCCTTCATAGCTCTCCTACTCTTCTAATGAGCTATCATTAAGTCTATACCATAAACCTGTCTTAGGTGATTTCTGCTTTACAGAAATAATAATTTTGATAACTCTTATCCTAAGTTTCACCTTAGTTAGGAAAGCCTCTTGTTAAAAAGTGTCCTGTGTGCATATATGAAAGCTATTAATGTGAGAGACTCAAAGGAAGCTCAGATCGGTTCATGAACATCCTTCAAAGAGACTATTCTAAATTTGTTTATGTCTCCTTATCTCACTTCACATTGTCCCTAATATTCCTTGGAGGACTGCCAACCTTTCACCTTTATAATGGAAAGATTTCATCTGCTTAACATCTATCATGTTTTTCTATTGTGGTATTTGGGAAAAATAGCTATCACCTTTGCCTGACCAAATAGTAATAAAAATCCCACTATGATTCTTGTATCTCCAAGAAGGTACCAGATATTCTTTGGTTAGTGAAAAAAGAATTAAGATCTATTTTTTCCTACTTGAAAAAGTTATACAGACATGACCAGTAATATTGTTAATTGGTTACATGAAAACATATTGTTAGGTGAACATGATGATGTTACAGGAGCACTCAGTTCCCTGGGAGAAATGTGATAAGTATATGACTGGCTCAGTAATGATACATGATGGAGTTTTACAGCTTTATGGAAGAGTTGGGTTATAAGGTAATACCAGACACTAGTCTAGTAACCTTAGACAGGGAATGTCTGTATGGAAGTTTATTCTTCTTTTTCTGACCATTGGCATTTACTAGGTGTTCATTAGCAACACATTTGCTCTGATATAAACCATAATTCCAGGCCTAAAAATGCCCAAGACAAGAGGAACCTCCTTTCTGATTTACTATTGGTTGAGAGACAAAAGAAGACTTAGAGCAACTGACATAATTTAGCCTTGTTTTTTGGTCCTAATCCTTTTTTATCAGTATGATGAAATTCTATTGTGAAAACTTCTTCCACAATGCAGATTGCCAATTCACCTGAAATTTGCAGACTTAGGGAGTTGTCTAAAGGCATTGAGATACTATGAGTTGGCAGGGGTCATACAACTTGTATGTGTTGGAAGTAAGTCTTGAACTCAAATATGCCTGAATCTAATATCTGTCTATCCTACCTTGAATATTTCAAATTAAACATTTGCTTATAAATTATTTTGGGATGATTTCAATGGTATGTTTAACACTTAGTGAGGACTCTATGAACATATGCATTCACCCTTAAAAATTAACAGACGATGTCATGGAGGTAGGAGGATATTCTTTATTTGTGCTATGGGAAGCAATAATGGAGATTTACAGTTCTCCAATACAGCATAGGATTTCCCAGAATGCTGACTAACTAAACTACTCGGTGGTTTATTGATGCAGTTCTGTATTGAAAACACAAGTTTATTAATAAAAGCTTCACTAGAATATAAGATGTAAGGGGTGTGTGCAAGAATAGGGGGAAATACATGAAGCTTTAAAAAATATAATCAGGAAATTAATTTGTGGAATCAGCTAAGAAATTTAAGGGCACAGGACAAAGGAGTGGGAGCATGGTGGGAAAATGATTTTCCCCCTACTATTTACAGTGTTTCATAGTCCCAAATATTTCTTTTAGTTTTTCTTTCTAAAAATAAAAGACATTATTAGATCTTCATGTATGTTTCTTAAGGGTAACAAAAATATTCTAAAGATTTAAAGCAAAAAGGGGCCTCAGAGATCATTTAGTTCACCTCCCCACCCCAACTCCCCCATTTTTATAGATAATGAACAGGGGTTCAGAAAAATTAAGTGATTTAACAAGATCACATAAGTATTAGGTAGCAGGGGGGAATTTGGAACCTGTGTCTTAGGACTACAAAAAATTTACCTCTTTCAGTTATCATAACTATAAATGTAATATTTTGTAGGTAAAAAAAAAACAAAATCAAAAACCCAGTACATGTCAAAGTACTCAAGAGTTCTTGGAACACCCTGGTGGTCTCCTGTCATGAATAGTTCATTGCAAAAATCACCACCACCACCACCACCACCCCCAACAGAATTTACCACCTGAGTGCAACAGTTATCAGGTTGGCTCCTGAACTTAAGCCTTCCAATTAAACCAAACAACCTGTTACCACTTTGCCAATGGACTCCATTTCCTTAGGTTCAATGTTACCAGCCAAATCCTTGCTCAATGGAATTCCCAGCAAAGAGAAAGGAACAATTGGGGATAATTGTGTTAACATCCTTTCTTTTAACTTGAGCTAGCAGAGGGAAATGCATCAACGTGTAGCAGATGTGCTGAGACCAAACGATCTCTTCCTCATGATTACAGTTGGTTATACCTGTGGATAGGCAAGCTATTTCAGCTGCAAATGTGCAAGAGAGGGTAGTACTAAAGTACAATATGTGGTCCTGGAGGCTTTGTTCCCATGTAATAGGGTGCTTCGTTTCACTAGACCTGGCACGTTCATAAAGAAACAAACAACAAAGGAAAAACTATGTGCAGTTAGTAACGCAGTCTTTCTGGGCTGCTTAGTGAGTGCCCTGGTTCTCAGCAACCTTGACATAAATATCGTGAAATTTCTTATTTGAAGTTTGGAAGTAATGATTGTTTCTACTTAATGTGCTCAGTGACTCTGCACCCTATTGTTTTCCACCATTCGAAAATGCCCGAGGATGTCATTATAACTACATGTATCAATATTAAACCTTTACAAACACTTGACTAAATGAGCTGTTATTATCTTTGTTTCTGAAAATAGTGTACCTTTTTACTTCATTCATCAGTAACTAGGTGTAGTCAATTGCACTCTGGTATTGATCTCAATATCTATAGCAGTCGCAGAGTACCTTTGCTCAAGGTCACGGTAAGGTCGGTTTATGATCAATATGAATTGACTGTCTGCAAATAAATTTATGTAGCTGACATAATTGCAAGTAGTACCTTTTTAAAATTAAGGTGGACCGCTTCCAAAAGCGCGTGTTTGAAGCTCCAAATGGTAACCTAATCTTGCTTTGGAAAAAGAACCCATTCTAATAGAATTTACAAACCTTCATATGACTGAAGGATGAGTGAGCTCTCAGATAACCAATCCTAAATGATACCTGCAGAGTTCAAAGTTCAAACTCACATGGGATGCTAGTTATATTTTCTAAAAAATATATATGTATACATTGTTTTTACATATGGAACTCATATATATTTTTTTTAATCCACTTTTTTTTAGAGAAGACTTGAAGTCAAGGAAAAGGAAGAAAGGAGGAAGAGAAGAAGGAAAGAAAGAAAAGGTAAAAAGAAAGAGGAAAAGAAAGAAAATAGGAAAGAAGAAAAGGAAAGAAAGAAAAAGAAACTGAGTAGAACATTTAGCTCCTCCTAATCAGAAGATCCAATTTAGGAAGCTTAAGTTTCTTGGGAAGAAGTAGAATTATCCAAATGGAACATCAATTCTAGTGCCATGTTTCTGTACCATGGGCTCCTCACACTGTGGGGAGAGGCTCTTGTGATCAGCTTGCTAGCCACTGGATGTCACTGATGCTTACACAAATGGAGCTTAAGGGGCATTTATCTGACTGTAAAAATCATGACTTCAGTAGAAAGCAGTTTAGCTAGAAACATTTCACTCAGGCAATTTCTAATTTCAGAAAAATAGGCTCATAAAGCTCACAAAGGCGATACCCAACTTCAAGCGTGATTAGTTTCAGTTGTTTGTTTCAGCTTTAGCTGGGATATGAATAAACAGCAAGTTTTGGGGGTGCAGACAATTTTGACAGCAGCTGCCTCTCTGCTTTTAAAATAACACCACCCAATCAGGTTTTGGCTCCCTAAACAGCTTATCAAGGAGATCCAAAATGAAAGCCAATATTTAGAATAGCCTAAACACACACACACACACACACACACACACAGACACACACACACACACACACACACACACACAAAACACACATACAGAGAGTTCCTCATTAACTGATTATATGAAGACAATATTCTGATTCCAAGAATGTCCAAGTGAATTAGTTCCCTAAAAGAAAGACTAAAGGAATACTGGGGTTTTCAGATGACACACCCTTCAGTAGAAACAGTTGGAATCAGATTTTAGAAAAATCGCAACCATATAACTAATAATTAATAATTACAATTATCTAAAAGCATTGGATCCCTTATAAAATGATTCCATCGTATTTTTTCCAAATATGATTCTATCATGAGAATGGAATTATATTTTGATGTTTTCAAAATTTTTTCTTTTATCAGGGAACCCAGTCTTATCTATCAGCAGATTCTCTACATGGTAAATATGAAAAGATGCAATAGATTGGAAAGTTCTAAGAAAATGAAGAGTCTTCTTTTTTTCTTGAACAGAGACACAAAACAAATGTGTTATGTTAGTGGCTTGGAGAAAAGGCAGTATATAAGTGCAAAGAATTATGACAAATGACATTGCAACAAAACATGTTGCCATCTCTGAGGCTGAACCATTTGAGAAGCTATTTTGAATTAATAACGCATGCCATAGTGATTACATTTGCTTAGCAGAAACATTTTAAGAAATAACAGCCTGCAAAAGGAAACTGAAACAATAGTTCTCCACTCTTATATAACATATAATTGCTATATTTCTGTAAATGAGAAAGTTTCTAAATCCATGATAATTAAATGCCTGGGTTTTTATTTTTAAGTGACCATATGCATATGTAGCAAAAATCAATGTAATATTCTTGTCTGATTTTTTATTACATTAAACAAAAATAGAGATGAATGAGGACTAAATCACCCATTGATGATTCACAGTACAAGAAATGCAGTAGCTCATGGTTTAACTAAAATCCACCCAAATTTAATGTAAACAAGGACACAAGGCAAGATAATGCAGCAAATTCCTAGTGTGGAATCCCCATTCCCATCACCAAATAAAATTCATGTATGGAAGTGCAATCTGTGTAACTGGTCGCTATGATCTGCTATTAAGTTAAAAATGAAGAGTTGACAAGTTGGTAGCTAGGCTAACAGCACATCTGCAATGATGCCTCTGGGCATGTTACATTTAGTTTTGAAAAAAGCCAGAAAAGACTCCAGAATGAAAAGTTCTCTCTCTCTCTCTCTCTCTCTCTCTCTCTCTCTCTCTCTCTCTCTTCCTCCCTCTCAAAAGTTTCCACCTTAAATAAACTAAATCATGTAGCATCAGTAGGTAAGATGGTCAATGCAATTAAATTCAAAACCTGAATGTATTGAACTTTCTGCAATTATACATGGGTCATCTCTGGACAATATGTTGGCCATCTGGTCGCATCTGTGCTGTTCCCACTAATAGAGTTCCTGCTGTGGCTCCAGGCCCTGACAGGCAGCACTAAGCAGGTCACATGTTGTGTCTTTCAGCCATATTTAGGTCACAGTTTCATTATTTTTTTGGAGGGGAGAGCAGGGAGCAGGAATAATCATATAGAAAAAAAATTCAATAAAAATGAGTAAGCCCTTCCAGGTATTTTGCGGTGTTCTGATAAGTGAAAAAGGACTAGGTTTCGTATTTTGATTCCATATTCAATCTAAAACAAAATGAGTGAGAAAATAAACTATCCTAGTCATTTGAATGAATACTATATAATTGTCAAAGACTAAGGGGATTTTACTCTCTTTTGAAAAAGGTCAGATTCATTTGGGGTGATATTTTCTCTGAAGAAGCAAGAGATATGTATCTGCTTTTTTAGTTCAGAAATGAATCCTAGATAGAAAAATTAAAAGATTCTGATATAAAATGAATTGGTATAACCATCATTCCAATAAAGTGGACACCCATTTGCTACTTTTAGTCCCTGAGCCCTCCCAGAGAAAAGTGTTGAAACTCTATTGTCCTCTGTAACATGAGTTGCTCCATAAAAAATGTTTTTGAAACATTTTGAAATATCCAAATATTTAAAACCCTGATAACCACACACAGACTGCACAAACAATGCAAACTTGCTTTAAAAATCTGAATTAAAAAAGTTAGAAAGTCTCATGAAACATCACTTTTTTCATTAGAAAAACTTCAACCTGGTGTCTTAGAACTGAAAAAAAAAGTATCACAATGCAAAGGGACTACAATGTACACATTTTATTTTAAAGTGTGAACCTTACATACACACACACACACACACACACACACACATATTTCCCCACCAAGTACATTTGTTATAGATTTTAAAATGCAGTGGACACAAGACGCAAGACGACATAAGCAATTTCAGTTTGACATCAATTAGTGAGTAGCTTTTACTCTTATAGACATATTTATAATGGAAAGGAGTGCATTTAGGCTTTAAGGTCCTGCCAACTAATCAATTTGATGAACTAATTGATAATAAATGTTAATTGACAACTAACAGCAGTCAATTAATTGCATTTCAAATGTAGCTCCAGGAAGCTGAGTTGAACATTATTCTACCTCAAGCTACTGAAATAATAGCTTTAGCAATGACTTTGAAATAGGTTTCAAAGGTCAAAAAGTGGGCTACCCTTACCATAAGGAGAACTGGGAATCTAGTTCATGAGTCTGCAAAGTTTTGACCTATACTCAAATTCTGCACATTAAACTCCTAAATATAATGGCATATCTTTGGCACAGTTTGACCCTGGTTCCATAGGACCCTCAGATAGCATTCCTTGGGATTGTAAAGTTGAATGGACATAGTCCAATCAGGGAAAGAAAAAAAGGTACATAGATATAAAGCTTAAAGTGATCTCACAAACCATCCAGTCCAACTCCCACATTTTATAGGTGAGGAAATTAAGATCCCGGGAGGTTGTATTCAAGGCCAGATCAATAATAAGCCTCAAAACGCGAAATCTGAACTCAGGCCATGAGTGAGCAGTCTTTACAGTTTATCAAGTGCCTCCTCATTATTTTGGCCAATTAAAATAATGCATTTCATTGGATAGTCCGTTTTATCAAGAATATCTATATCAAAAAGATGTCTTGTCTCTGTTTATCTTTAAAATTGTCCCCTAGCTTTAAAAGAATCATTTTAAGTAGTGTTCCTCTGGAGGAGAACTGACATACTCCATTTTTCTAGGGAGTAATGAGATATGTTAAAGGACTTGTTCTCCAAGGACCTTGACTGCATAATTTCTTGCACCTGCAAGTCCTGCACCTGTACACAGAAAAGAACAACTGTTTAACTCTGACAAAATTCCACTGCAATAAATCTGCCTAATCTGGCATAATTTAAAAGCTCTCAAAATTGGTCACTAGGTATTTCTGGATAAAGAATAAATACCAAAGCAGCAACTACTTTACCTAGAATTTGTGTCCCATGTTTTTCATGTGAAAGTGAATTTGTAATAGATAGAGGAAGGGCTCAAGAATGGAAAGTGCTTCTATACTACTTTCTATGAACTCTGGCCACACTGTAGTGGTACTAGTTACTGGCTATTCAGTTTTCTTATGTTCAAGAGGATAATATTGACTTGGACAAAGTTTGTGGGTCCTTTCTAGATCTAATAGTCTATGATTTTGCTATTTATTTTTGTTGTTTTGGGAAGAAAACAATTCCCTATTGTTCCTTTCTGGCTATGCTCTCCTTTGTAAAAATAACACAATAGACTCATGTGTATTTCATAGAGACTGTTACCTCAAAAGGCTTTATGGAGTTAGAAAAATGTCACTATAAAGTTAAATAAATGGTAGGAGAGGGAAAAATGAGTAAGAAGTGTAGGCAGAGACCAGAGATTTAAAATGAAATTTCAAGTGAGATGTATAAATGGAAGGGACAGCTGCAATGAAGAAGGTTCTTTGACAGGGATGAGATTATGTGGAGGGGAATTCTGGGTCAGGACAAGAAAAAAAGGGGAAATTGGGGCAAACCTTTGGAAAGTTTTTTAAAATTCTGAACTGTAGTGAACAGGGTCAGTGATTTCTCATCATGGAAAGGGAGACAAGCACACTGCTAATATAGACAGGCATACAAATCACCTACATGGTGGGGCAGGGAGGAAGATGAACTGCTACAAGTATCTGGGTATGAGTATACCAGATGAGCAGTTAGAAAATTTACCCATTTGAACTTGAACTCTGCAAAGAAAATTGCTATAAAAATCAAATCAACAAATAATATAGAAGGGGCTCAAGTCTCCAGTTATGACCTGGTTAACCACATAATTTCTATTAATTATAAGCATTAGAAACAAGTTGCTTTCCTATAGCCCCCCCACACACCCTGACAAGCCTTGACCATTTTGCCAACGTAATTCTAAGAAAGGAAATATAAACTTTCAACAAATTACATGAATGGCAAACATTTAAGTTTATTTGCAATATATTTGGGATCATAGATCTAGAGCTTAAGAGGATTTGAGAAGCATTTAATCCAGTGATGTCAAACCCAAATAAAAAGAAGGGCAACTAAACCACACAAGGATTCCTGTGGACTCATACTGACTCAGCTTAAAAATATATTATCTATATTTTAATGTGTTTTATTTATTTTGTTACATGCTTCCCAATTACATTTTTTTTTGCAAGACAAATGGGGTTAAGTGGCTTGCCCAAGGCCACACAGCTAGGTAATTATTAAGTGTCTGAGACCTGATTTGAACCCAGGTACTCCTGACTCCAAGGCCGGTGCTTTATCCACTGCGCCACCTAGCTGTCCCCCAATTACATTTTAATCTATTTCAGTCCACACCCTGGAGTGCTATGGACTATGTGCAGTCATGATCTAGCCCAATTTTCTTATCTTGCAGATGAGGAAACTGAGACCAAAAGAGGTCAAGTCTTTCATTTAGAAGAAGACAATGACACCATGGGGTGATGATAAATTGGATTTAGGTGAGACAGAGATGCACAAAGACATCAGCCTCACTCTCTCTTCTAGAGTCATCTAAGTCCAAGAGCAAGACAAAAGCCAGGACAACTGGAGATGACTAGGATGCAGTGGATAATCTTGGCATCTCTGATGTCTGACCAAGCTCTAAATGCTCCACAGCACCTGCTCTGGCCACCTTCATAGTCATTGTAATAAACTGTTCTCATCTGCCCATTTCACAGGGAAGTCTTCACATACTTGGGATAGGCATCTCCTGAACTCACTGATGGGTTTGAAGTCTATCAGTTCAAAGTGACAGAGATGAAGTATCAATCTCAATCCTCTATCTCCAGTGAAATCCTTGCTCTTCTGAGTTTCACTGCCTCTCTAGTTCAAGCTGGGAGTTTTGGAGACCTTTCACAAATCTCTTGCTTTTGACAGGGAACCTTCCTCTTGTTTTTAGCTTTTTATGTAGAAGTCATAAGTCACACATAGCTACTTCGATCATCTACTACTCTAAATTAACAATTTTGAGAAGAGCTAAAATCAAAAGCCACAATTATTTTTTATCCTTTCTTCTCCACCTAGCAATGTTGTTCTAATACCCTGGAGTGAGGTATAAAATCCCATTCCATGTGGACCTTCCTATATGCTATGCAAGACCCAATCATAGAGCCACATAGAATGTCATTAGAGCTAGCAAATTCAGATATTATTTCGATAGTCCTTTGAGTCACATAATATATATGTTCTTTTTAGAGACCCTTAGGTTAAGTTTTTGAACTACAAATAATCCATGTGCTTTTTCAAACAAAAAATTCAAATGGCAAAGATAATACACTAAGCTTTCCCCTCAAGTTATATTAGGAGTAGATCTGTTTACTGCCAATGCATCCCCCTGATACATTAGCAGTGACTGGAGCAGATCCTAATGTAACTCTCTGGGAGCAAGCAACTGCATGTCTAGATTTCCCACAGACATCAGAATTAGTGTTGGGTGAACCAAAGTTCAGAAGCTTATATGGATAGGTCTAAATGTTGGCAATAGGCAGGAGAGCAGGGTTCCTCTTCAACTTCTCAGGGACCCCTGTATTGAGTCCATTTGCCCTACTTTTCTTTCCTCCTTATAATTTTACAGTACCTTCTCACATTACCTTTATTTATGCATATCTTAACAAATGAGTTTTGGCTTCTCTTCAAAGCAAGATTCTCTAGTATGGAACCACAGTATGGGGGAGGTGCTGTGTTGGACTGAAAGTCAGGAAGACCTGGGTTCAATTCCTCTCTCTGATCACAAACAAGTCACTTAATCTCTCCAGGTCAAGCAACTTGACCTCTGAAACTTGGGCAGCTATCTAAGCTAGCAAAACAATCTAGGGTTGGATGGGGAGGGAGGAAGAACAGGGTTAAAATTTCAACAAGAGCTCTTATTAGCTATATGATAGTGTACAAATCACTTAACCCCTCTAAGTCTCTAATATGGTTACGGTACCTAAAGAGGAGAGTTTGGTTTGGTGGAGGGAGTTCTCATGCAAACAAAATCACTGTTGCATACAATCACAGCTATATTCAGATCTCTTTACTTGTGAACCAGACAAAAATGCATTTGATCTTGCTATCCTCTTGAGATGTAAAGTGCACTCTAAGTTGCACTCCTCAAAAAAAAAATATTTCATTCAAATAACAGTCTAGCAAATTAAGTTTCTAAACTAAACTCTTGATGGGATTAAAAAACCTAAAGGCAAGAACTGTATCATGTTCATTCCTATATCAGTCTCAGAGTCTAGCATAGTTGCTCAATAAATGCAGAATGAATGAATCAAGGCTTCAGAAGATAAAATTAAACAGATGAGTTAAAATAAAAACTAGAAAAAACTTTCCAGAAAGTCTACAAACTAAACTGGGAGAATTATGGAGAAAGATTTTATAACACAAAAACAATCTCCTTAGGAGGAAAGGAAGAGAAAGATGAGGGAAAGGTGAAAGAGGATTTCAGAGTAGTAATGAAAGAAAATACAAAATTTCAATAGCAAAATATTTCAGCTTCAAAAACCAATATTCCCACAACAAAAGACAGTTAGACCCACTCCATTATTTTTTTCTTCAAAGCAATTTATTCTTCTTAGTATAAGAAGCAGTTTTTGCTAATGCATTCTAATTCATTAGCAATAAGTGGATCTGATATTAATAGATCTATGGCAATTCAGTTTCTCTGTGTCCAGATTCTTGGGGCAGTAAGTGTTTACACAAGGAAAGCTCAAAAAATTCATTTTTTAAAAAAGTCTATAAAATTAAATGGATTTTTTCCAAAACCCATAAGAGTTAAAATATCTGAGGATATGTAGATGTATGAATGAATAAGAATATATTAATATGTAAGAAATATTGTGTTAAGTGCTAGAATATAAGTAGAGATGCAAAACTAATCTCTACCTTCAAGAAACTTACATTCTTATGGGGCGATTCAGCACAGGTAAGAGTTTTAAGTTGTAACTTAGATGAAAAACTCTGTGGTCATCAGGGTTTAGGATATTGATGCATCTTCTTTAGTGTGATTTCCATTAATAAGACCACACTAATTTGCCCTTAGTGTCAGAGATTTCAGTGGCAAGAATTTTCTTTTTAGAATCCTTAGTATCTGCAGCTGCTGAATTAACTGAAGTACAGTGTCTTCCTACAAGTACCAAGGAAAATCTCCACAAAGATTGCTTCCCTAGGCTGTGGCTGTTGGAACTAAGCTAGGCAAGGTAAGTGGTCTGGTGTTCTTTTATTCCTAAGGCACATGGGACTACCTGCCCATTGGTAACTAGTAAAGCTATTAGGTTCCTTTTCCTCAAGAATTGCTCTCAACTGTGACTACAAGGGCTAATCTGGAAAGAGGACCAATGTTCTGAGGAGCATAATTACTTCCAGGGCACTTAAGCCCAGACACCTGGGCTCTCTTTATCAAAATCTGAAGGGAAGTGGTGGTTGAGGTGGTTTGATCTGCTTGGAACATTCATCCCTTCTGTTTTTTCCCTCAGCTCAGCTTCAGCTAAACTGGCTTGCCAGCTATATTGGTAGCAGCTGGTTAGTGGCTGATATAAGAGGATGAAGGCATAGAATCCCCTTTTCCAAAATGTTTGCTCATAACAATAACAAATTTACAAGTGCTAAAAGTTTGCAAATTACTGTACCTATATTTTCTCATCTGATCCTGCCAACAACCCTATGAGACGGGTACTATTATCCTGATTTTACAGATTGGGAAACTGAGTCTGAAATAGATTAAGTGTGGCCCAAGATCATATAGCTAGTAAGTTTCTAAAGCAGGACTCAGATCTTCCTGACTCCAAACCCACCATTCTTCTGTGTGTGTGTGTGTGTGTGTGTGTGATAATATTTTTAATCTATTTTTTATTTTGCAAAATAAAAATTGGCATGTACATAGAAAAACATGAAAGGATTCATAATATAAAACAAATTTTGATTTCAAGATATCCTATACAATAAATATTACACATTGTATTCAAAATTGTCCATCTTTTCTTTGCTTCCCTATAAGTATTTTCCTATTTCTACTGTGCACCATTTTAAAAAAATTTCTACTCCTCCCCCAGTACAGCTATAACTAAGCATGGATAAAGATAGATGGATAGATAGATGATATGAATACATATATATATATATATACATATACACACATATATATCCATATATAAACATTTATATGTATATATACCCTGTATATACATATATAGAGATACATAGAGATATAGATACATATACAGATATATTTTGGATTGTGTGATTATCATTTTTATAATATTTTCTGACAGCAACAACCCCTCCTCATTCCTTTACTCTACTTCTGCTGGATACCTTGCCCTTCTATTCCTTAATCTATCATCTTTCTTTTTTTTCTATCATCTTTCAAATAATCCCTCCCTTACACATCATTCTATATTCTCTTTTCCATTAATCTATACACCCTTATCCTATTTCCTTACATTCAAACTCCTTTCCCTCCCTATCTCATTTATTTCTGAGTTTAGAAGATTTTTATAGTCATATACATCTAGATATACATGTGTGTATGTATGTATGTGTATTATTCCCTCACCATTCCTGATGAGAGTATATTTTCAGAACAACCAATTCTCCTTACCAATCTTATTCTGTATCAATTCTTCTCACATTTCTTTATATGAGTGTAACTCTTTTTTTTCATCTTTTTTCTAGACCATTTTACTTTTAAGAATCCTAGCCTACTCAGCTCTACTCCCATCCTTCCCTCTAACTATCCAATTATTAATAACAGTCTTGGACATGTGGTTTACATATTTATAGATAACAAAAAAATTTGTCCTTATTAGTCCCTTGCAATTAATCTTTGATGTTTTCCTTATATTTCTTTTGGTTCTTGCATGTAGATCTTCTATTAAGTTCTGATCTTCATCCCAACAAAATCCTGAAATTCTGGCAATTTGTTGTATGTCCATTTTTCTTCATTCAGGATTATGCTTTGTTGGTTAAAATATTTTTGACCACAACCCCAGTTTTTTTGTTGTTCGATATGTCGTGTTCCAAGACCTGCCATCTTTCAAAGTAACCACTGCTTGGTCTTGTATAATTCTAAGTGTGGTTCTACCACACTTGGATTTTTTTTTTTACTTTGTTGCTCTTAATATTTCTCCTTAACCTGAGGGTTTTGGAATTTTGCTATGATATTCCTGTCAGTGGTCTTCTTAGGATCCCTTAAGGTGATGATCAGTGAATATTTTTTCTATCTCTGTTTTTTCTCTCTTATTCTAACATTTCAGGACAATTTTCTTTATTTTATATTATTTTATCAAGATTCTTTTTTTTATCTCAGCTTTCAAGTAGTCCAAGTATCCTTATGTTTTCTCTTCTTGATCTGTTCTCCAAGTCTGTTGTTTTTCTTACAGACTGCTTCACCTTCTTTCCTATTTTTTTCCATTCTTTATATTTTGTTTTTATTATTTCTTCTTCTCATAACTTCACTGGTTTCTAATTTTCGGAGTCATTTTCTTCATTAAGTTTCTGGATCTCCTTTTCCAGTTTGTTTACTTTTTTCTTTCTTTTCTTATTCTTCTTAGATTTTTATTTTTTTTGTTTTCTTCAATATCTCTTATTTGACTTTAAAATCTTTTTTGAGTTCTTTTTAAGCAAGTAGCCATTTGACATTACTCTTTTGGGTAGGAGAAGCTTTTTTTGCATCAACACCATTTTTTTGAAGATGAACCCCAGTCTTCTCTTTTCCCATAGCAACTTTCTATGGTTGGGTTCTTTCTCCTTTGCCTGCTCATTTCTTTTTTTTTTCCTTTGGGGGGGGTTGCAAGGCAAATGGGGTTAAGTGACTTGCCAAAGGCCACACAGCTAGGTAATTAGTAACTGTCTGAGGCTGGATTCGAACTCAGGTACTCCTGATTCCAAGGCCAAGGCTCTATCCCCTGCGCCACCTAGCCACCCCTGCCTGCTCATTTCTAAATACTTTAGCAGCTTTTTCTTATGCTGGCTTCTAGTCCTACACTGTGGGGGATTGTGTCTCTTGTCTCTGGGGATTTGTCCTGTGCCCAATCTATGCACTCCTTTTCATTTCCAAACCACAGCTGTGGTACCTTAGTACATCTAACTGTTTCAAGGAGCCACCCTGGAGGTCTTTGCACTTCACTCAGCCAGCAAAACCTCAGGATTCTTTAGATCTTCTCAGATTGTCCCTCAGAAAGGACACTGTTCTTCCAGTAACTTTTGTTTGTTTTTGCCTCTCTACTTTAATCTGAGGTGTTTTTTGACTTGTTAGTGAAGGAAATCAGGAGAGCTTGGAATTTTCTGACCTACTCTGCCATTCCATCCAAGACTCCCCTCCAAGTTCATCATTCTTACTCCCTTAGATGGATAATAAAGGCTGGAGTGATAATAAAGGATGGGTAATAAAGAGAAGGACTGGAGGTATACTAAATTAAATTAATTCAGTCACTGGCTACCCCTTTACTTATACCTCCAGGGTTTAGTATCATGCCTTGAATAGTATAGGAGCCTAATATATATTTATTGTAATGAACTGTTGAACTGTGTTTATTGTTCATGTGTTGTAATTCAAAGAGACAGAATATTTAGTGAATGCTTTACTGAGGGTTAATGAAACAATATGGTCAGAAATTTCACAAGATGGCACAAAAGTTTGCGATCTGCAATGACAGAGGGATGACTATCAAAAGGATTAAAATATCATTAAAGAAGTTTGTAGTAGTGGCTAGAGGAATGGCCTCAAAGACAGTTTCATATTCTACCTCTGATTCAGATTCGCTTAATGACCGTGGACAAGTCACTTTGCCTCTTAGGGTTGATTTGCAGAGAATGCTCAACCTGCAATAGTTGAGGGAATTTATCCATCTGGAAGTTTCCTATACCAGTGAAATCACAGGTCCAGTGCCTCTCCCCATTAAAGTCTCAATCCTATGCAGGTGCATGTATGACTCTACCTTGCCCCAGAAATTTCTTAATCCTAGAAGTTCATTCTACCACCCAGGAATTTGTACATTGGAATTACTGTCCTGGCATCTCTCCCTCTGATTTAGACTGTTCCTCTTAGGAACTCCACTTGAGGATGTGCAAGGAACATGCCCATCAGGGTATTTCTCTCTGCTTCCCCATCATGACTTCTCTCATACCTGACCTTCTTCACTGCCAACCCCCCACCCCAGCTTCCTTTTATATGCCATCTTCCCCAATTAGAATGTAAGCTCCTTAAATGCAAGAACCTCCCTTCTAAGGGGGCAACTGGATGGTGCAGTGGACCATCTAGAGTTGGGAGAACCTGAGTTCAAATCTGAATTCAGACAGTAATAATGACCTAGCTGTGTGGCCTTAGGCAAGTCACTTAACTCCATTGCCTTAAATAAATAAAAAAATAAAGAAAAAGTTCAAAAGATATGAATAGATAGTTTTCAAATGAAAAAATAAAATCAATATATAATCATATGAAAAAAATGCTCCAAATCATTATAGATTACAGAAATGCAAATTAAAAGAACTATGAGGCACTACCTCTCACCTGTCAGATTGGCTAAGAGGAGAAAAAGGGAAAATGATCAAAGTTGGAGAGGCTGTGGGAGGATTGGGACATTGAGGCATTGCTGGTGGAGTTATGAAAGGATCCAACTATTCTGGAGAGCAATATGGAACTATGCTCAAAGAGCAATAAAACTGTTAATTTCCTTTGGCCCAGCAATTCCAATCCTAGGCCTATATTCAGAAGAAATCATAAAAAAAATGGGAAAAGTCCCACATGTTCCAAATTATTCATAGCAGTTCATTTTAGAGTATCAAAGAATTGGAAATTGAGGGGATGCTCATCAATTGGGGAATGGATAAATATATGGAATACTATTGTTCTATAAGAAACCATAAATGGTCAAACTCTAGAGAAGCATGGAATGAGTTACAGGATCTGATGCTGAGTGAAGGGAGTAGAACCAAGAGAACAATGTGCACATTAACAACAACATAGATAGATGTTCAACCTTGATGGAAGCAGCTCTTCTCAGCAGATCAGAGAGCTACAATAGCCACATTAGACAGGCTATGGACAATTCTATCCCCATCCAGAGAAAGAAAAACTAAACTAAACTAAAAACCCTTCAGTATCCAATGAACATTTAATAAAAATTATCTCTTATGTATCTCTTTCCCTTAAGTCTAATTCCTCACACTGAAAATGACTAATGTGTAAACATATTTATCAAAAATATATATATATACAATGCTAAACTGACCGTTCCCTGGTCTACATTCTCCCAATAAAACTATAGAACACTTGTAAGCACTGTATGTGCATTTTATATGTAAAATATGCAAATATATAGGTTTTGACTTAGATTGTGCTGGATGGGGAGGGGAGAAAAGTGAAATAATGCCAGAAATGTATTTATTAAGTTATGCTTAACTTTTAGATTTCAGAGAACTTTGACTTAGAGCTAAAAGAAGGCCACTGGGATTCATTGAGCAGGCAAAGTGACAAGGTCAGAACAGTACTTTAGCAAAAATCACCTTGGCAGCTAAACTGAGGATAGCTCAAAAAAAAGGGAGAGGCTTGAATTGAACCAGTCAAAAAGTTATTGCACAATTCCAGGCAACAGATTGGTGGCTTTGTGAGTACAAAGAAGGGAATGTATGTTTGTATGTAAGTATGCATATATAATATACATAATATATATATATATATATTATGTTATATTGGTGTGAAGGAAGAATGGCAATGTTTGGCATCAGACATATACATGTTCACAGAGAAGTAAATATAGAATTTGTACATAGCAAACGTATTATCATAGAGCCAACTCTAATTCCTAGGGTCTAGCAACTAGGAGAAATCACCTCTTGAATGAGGTGACACTTGAGATAAGCCTTGAAGAGATATAGTCCATTTGGCTTCTGGATAGCTTTAATAATTCAAAACATTTTCCTGATATTGAGTCTAAATTTGCTATTTGGCAACTTCCCCTCTCTGTTTACTCTGCTGTGACCAAGAAATCAGGACAAATTCTCTTCCACAAGATGGCCCTTCAAGTACTTGAAGAAAATTATCATGTCCTTTCCCCTCTACTTTCTCTTCCCCAGACTCATGCCCAGATTAAATGTATGATTTTGGTCCCATTAACCTGAGAAAACTCGAAGTGAGTAAACCAGGCAAAAATACTTCCCCGTCTTCCCTACTACTAACCACCACCCTACTGTCAACCTTCCCCTTCTTGTAACCATATTCCTCACTTCTTTCTACCTCCAGATTAATCATTAATAATAGGTACTAATTGTCCAGCATTTTGAGAGACAGTATGATACAGTGGAAAGAATATTGGATTTGGAGTTCAAGGACCCAGTTTTGAATTGCAGGTCTTTTTCTTATTCCTTGTCTGACCTTAGGCAACTGATCCTCTCAGTCTTAGTTGCTTTCTTTATAAGTTGTGCATGATGGACCAGATGACCAAGAGTCTTTCAGATGTGACGCAACAAAGCTGTCTTTGGCAAGAGATACCTTTGTTAAATGATCTTGTGATAGCTCTTTCCAACTTTTAGGCCTTATGATCTCAAAGACCTGCACCAGGAGCACAGAGAAAGAGGTTGGGTAAAACTAGTGAAGGCTCCTTTCTGCTCAGTCAGAATTGTAGTGGGACAAAGCCTTTCAGCTGGGGCCCTGTAACCATCCCCCTCCCCACACCGCTCACTGTGTACTTGCCAATCTGAAGCTGAGACAGGCTTTCGAATTTTGGCAAGCTGCCAGAGGAGGGTGCTCTCTTGTTAAGTGAAGACCCTCCAAGAAGAGAGAGAAGAAACAGACAAATAAGAATCCTCTTTACCTTACATCTTCCTTCAAACCTGAAAGGGGAGACATTGTGGTGTTTCTCCGTTTTGTTTTTGTCTCATTCTGTCATTCTCTAGTCCTTTTACAATGGCAACAACAATGCTCTTGTCTAAATGATTTCACAGGCTATTATTCAGACACTCAACTTTTAACATTTCAATTTTGTCATTCTGTTGCCACACAAAAGGTGCACTTCTACAGTATAATGTTCTAAGAATTATGTCAATGATTAGTGATGGCTTTTAACATCAATTTGATCATTAACAACTACATTATCTGAGGCATAATCAGTACCTCTGCCTATTGTGCAATATGATCCTGCGGGTTTCGGAAACAAATAGGACAATCCACTTATGACACTTCATAAAAATATTTATACTGTAATAAAAGAACAAAGAAAAAGGAAGTAGTTGGGAAACTGAATCAGAAATGAAAACATTGCCTTATATTTTGTTCAAAAGGTAAGCTTTAAAGAACAAACAAAAAACAGTTTAGTACTACAGTATCCCCATAACACCACATTTTTTGTCATAGAGACAAACAGACATAATTTCAGAGATTATTGCAGTGGAGTATTACAAAAAAAGAGTACATTTCAAAAAGAGCATTTCCAAGCTTAAGAACTGACAAGGAATTGGAAATCAGAGATGTAATGGTTTCATAGGTTTGTTCCCTTCTCTTTTTTTTTAACACTAACCTGTTAAAGGTTTTGATTAAAAAAACTTTGCCTTCTCTTCACATGAGAAATTATTCACAAAGAAATGATGATATATTTATTTTTATAAAAATATTTTTATTTACATGCAGGGCATTTCCTGTCCCCATAAACATCTTTTTTCTGCTCTACTTCCAAGTCATTCCACATGTCATTTTTCTTTCCCAGAATTTTTCTACCCTCTTACATCTTAATTAAGCTTATTCCTTTAAAACTAAACTTGACTCATTTTATTATTATTATTATTATATATCAAGAACACATATAGGAATATATCTTTGGGCAACAAAATATTCACACCAAAAAAAATCCAAGACTACAACTAATATCAAGAACTATTTTCAACATGAAAAAAAGTATATAATGAAAGAAATGTTATGTATATAAGGAAATCTGCCAAAATGTTAGTAAAGGCCAGATGGTTAATGTTTGATTTGATGATTCCCTGATTTTTTTAATTTGAAAAATAAGACATAAAATTTTTAAAAATTCTGTTCTAATCATTATGGTCAAATCCCTTTTCCTATAAGATACAATTATCGAAGAAGACCAAAATGACATCACTTTGAGAAAAATTACAGTGTGTCTGACTGAAGATGATCAGTCCAATATGAACTTGGAATTCTCTTCCATAAGATAGGCACAAATAATCCATGTGAACACCTGGGGTGGGTTCTCTAAACTTACATATGTAACATTTTCTTTGAGCAGCTTCAATTTTACCCTTCTCAAAGAGCACAGAATCCTCACTAGTGAGGGCACACCATACTGAACAATCCTGTGCCAGTATCTCCCATGCTGCACAATTAATTCCAACATTCTTCAGGGTGTCCCAGTATTGCTTCTTCTGACCCCCTTGTGAGTGCTTGCCCTATGTGAGTTCTACATAAAACAGTCTTTTGGCAAATGTACACCTGGCATTCTAAAAATGTGTCCAGTCCATTGTAGTTGCACTCTCTGTAGTAATGTTGGAATGCTTGGCAGTTTAGTTTGAGAAAGGAACTCAGTGTCTGGTATCTTCTCCTGCCAGGTGATCTTCAGAAGCTTCCTAAGACAATTTAAATGGAAGCAACTCAGGTAGACAGTTCAGGTTTCATAGGCATATAGCAATGAAGTCAGCACAATGTCTCTGTAGACTTTCAATTTGATAGTTAGTCTAATACCTCTCCTCTCCTACACTTTCTGAAACCTTCAAAAACTGAACTAGCTCTAGCAATGCATGACAATTGTCAATGTTGTACCTCCCTGGAAAGAATACTGCCAAGGTAAGTGAACTTGTCCTCAGTATTCAAAACTTCTCCATTTGCTATAATTGATGGTGCCACATAAGGATGGTGTGATGCTGGCTGATGGAGCACCTGTGTTTCCTTGGTGTTAATTGTTAGTCCAAAATTAGCACAAACAGCAAAGAATCAATCTATATCTTCATAGGAAAGATAATGCAGATTAATGGGGAAAAGGACTCAATGTAGAATCAGGAGTCTTGGGTTTGAATTCTGATCTGATATAGGGTAACTATGTGACCTTGGGCAAGTCATCTCAGCCTGAGTTCCAATTTCCTCCATTCTATAAATTGGGACATGCTTTGCAACTTTTTTTAGTTTTTACAAGACAATGGGGTTAAATGGCTTGCCCAAGGCCACATAGCTAGGTAATTTTTAAGTGTCTGAGGCTGGATTTGAACTCAGGTACTCCTGACTCCAGGGTCAGAGCTGTATCAACTGCACCACTCAGCCACCCCCTTGCAACTTTTAAAGGTATTATTACTAAACCAAATTCCAAAGTTTATTCAGGTACAGAGATATCCATGCCTTGTACCTGAATGAGAAGTAATGTGAAGCAGGCAAGAGTGTGGCAGAGGGGAAATTTAGTTTTTTCAAGCACTGGAGTCTCATGAGACTCTACAGTAGCTTTGGGTGCTTCTGATTCCTAGCTTCAAGAGAGAAATTGAACAATACCAAACCATACTTTGGGTTTCTGAAGGGAGGCTAAGACTCTGAGAAGTAACTAACATAAGAAGGGCTAGCAGTATCCATCATGTCCTTTTTTAAACTTGCTACAGCTACAGACTTTGGGGACTATCCCATAGGGTGAGATAATGGACTACCTCTTGGTTGAGTTGAATTTTCTCTTTCCTAATTAGAGAGTTCCTTCTCTCTGTTTTATCTTGAGTATATTCCTTTATTTCTATTTTTTCTGATCTATTTTACCTTTTACATGGCTAAATGGGTTTCTTTGCTATTAGTTATGTATGTTCATCATTGTACTAGTATTTTAGTAGGAAGGGAGTCAATTCCCTTACTTGGATAAAAAGCTTGAGTCTTTCTTCACCATTAATTAAAAGGAATCAGAAGTTTAGCTTGAAAATTTTCATCCTGAGTCTAGACTAATAATAACAATAGATATGATTCTAGTCCAACAGCCCCTTTCTTTGAGGAGAGCAGAGTAGTGGCCTCTGACCCTGCCCTTCTGCTTACCTTTCTGCATGAAACTAAAGTTTCCCTAAGAGAAAGTTAGGTATTTAAGAGACTAGAGATGTCTATGTTGCCTCACATCAAGAACCTCATGCTATAAGTGGGAGACAGCCTCACCAAATATATAAATGTGATCATTTCTCTTCCCTCTAGTTATACCTTAAAATAAAAAGTTAAAGTAGGGTAATTCTTGTCTTTTACAGACTTTTTAAAACTACCTCATTCATTTGTAACAAGTTTTGAGATTACAATCCAAACTTCCTTCCAATCATCACAGGTTGGATTTTCAGAAGGGGGCTACTTGTAGATACCCTTGAGTTTCTAGGGGTAAACACTGAGGGATTCAGAGAATTTTTCCTAGATCTCTAACTCATAAGACCTCAATAGCATGATGTCTTCTCATGATAATAAATTAGCATTAATTAGTCAGCAAGATAATTATCTTTTAGACAAGGGGTTTTCCTAAAATGGTCTAAAAACACTTGGTATAAAACATCTCCCAAAAGGCTTATGACACATTCTCCCACAAAGACATGAAGAGCTCTGGGGAAAGTTGGCTCAAACTTAGAGAGCATATGTAGCAAAGAGGTGACTCAACTCAGGTTTGCTGTAAGTTCATTTCGCCTTTTGTGGAATCCTCAAAAGTGCTTCACAGGTATGGTGTAGCTTTCTATTGATGTCCTAAGGCTGATTTTTCTGAATCTGTTTATTTTGTTCCCAGTTCCCCTTGCTGACACTGATGCTAGTTCTAACATTCTGGGGACACTACTAAGACACTGATAAGAATTCCAGACCTTTCAAAATTTAATGGAAGGTTAGGAAGAAATTGAGGCTCTCCTCCCCGACCCAAGCAAATCCCTCACAGGGTCCTGGCTAGAACTTTTTTTTCCTAGCTCACCCTTCCAATTTCTAGGATCAGAACTAGCTTGCTTTGTTATAGTAGACCTATGAGTCACCTAGTCAAGGGTCATAGGACATAGGCCAATTCCAATACATTTCCTGTGCATCTCATTTCATCTCATCTATGATCATAAGCATCTTTCCCACTTGATTAACTACATTGTCTGAACTTAATTTAATGCCTTTGATTGATTAATTCAATAGAGATAGCTAGACCAAGTTCACACCTAGTTCATACCTCTAATTGACTCATTCAATCATGAATTCCAGGCACTCTGTAATTATTAAGGCAGAGTTATGGCACACCCCCTCTTATACATTTAACCAACCTAAGTTTGTTTAAATGTCCAGTGGGATGTGATTGGCATATTTAGAAATCTTCCTTCTGTTATATTAATGATGATTACCTTGAGTCAGTTTACCTGGATGTATTGTACAGGTGCATAGAGATTCAGATTAAAATAATGGAAAGAATAATCTTCTAGCTTTGAAAGAGGCAAATTCAGAAGAGGAAGGGCAGTCATAGATACATAAAATCTTAGATGTTATTTTAGAGCCATTAGTCAATACTTCTGGAAACTCATAATAACTACTATCATTTATGTAAAGTCTTAGGATTATTAAATCATTTTACAAGTATTATCCCTCTTGACCCCCACAACAACTTTGTTAGTTTATAAAGAATCATTTCACAGATGAAGAAATTGAGGTTCAGAAAAATAAAGCGACTTGCCCCAGTCATACAAGCCAAAGAGCATCAGAGATATTAAATACAGGTATCTCCTGATTCTAATTCTAATATCACATACAAACATATTAAGATTACAAAGGGAAAAAATAATTAATGTTCATATTTGATAAAGAAAACAATTATTTCTTTCCATACCCAAGCATATAATAGCACAAATTATCATTTTATCAGCAAAACAACCACCCTGGTAAGTTCTCTGCCCAACCCCTTTGAATACTTCAGTCTGTTTTAGTCCCTATACCTGCCTTTAAGTGTTAGTAGAAAAGGGAAAAAATTAGGGCTAAAGAAATCTCAGAGGTCATTTAAGCCTAACAGTTCAATCATGCTGCAAACTTCTTGCATAAAGGATTATACATTATGTGGAACCTTTTGTCTAAAGTGACTTTTACTTGATCCTAACAAAATCAAGGTCTTTTAGCACCTGTAGCTTATCTAATGGACCAATTCTAAGTTAAGCAAAAATTATATCATTTATAGATAATATTATCTTTCAAACAAAAGTCATGAAAACATTGTCTGAAATTTGAAAATGAATTCTGGATTCACTGACAGATTCAGAGAGATCCACTCATGCACTTCTAAAAATCAAGAGATGCCAGTCCATCTCCTTCCTAAAGGTATATTAACATTAAACAGGCTTTCCCCTTCCCATTGTTCTGGTTTTATTTTCTCAGTTTACTAGATGACTAACATTTGGCTGTCTTTGAGAATGAAGGGCAAACAATATGTTTAACCATTAAAGGAAAAAAAGTAACCTTTATGAACTCCTGTCAAAAATATACTTAATAACATTTTAGAGATTAACAATAAAATATCCTTCAATTCTTTCTTCAAAAGTCCAATGGAAAGGCACAGATATAATATAATTATTCCAATATATGAAATAAAATGTCTCTTCCTCCCCCATATCCCCAAATGTTCTTTATTAATTGAGAATGTAGGTTCATAGTTCTATTTGTTTTAGATGTAGTTCATGCCAGTAAAGCCCACAGAAATGGTCTGACACGGGAACATAAAGTATATGTGAATATATTATAAAATGTGTGCATATATAATTAATGGATCAATTATTTAATAAGGTCTTAGTCATTTCTGTATGTTCACATAAAAGATATTGTATCTGATTGACCAATCTTCTCATAAACATGAGTTGCAATAAATGTGTATAACGTACATTTTTAAATAGTTTTAGTTACAATTATGGTAGCAATGATCAGTCAGTGAAAATATTTATAAAATATATTCAAATATTTAGTAAGTTCCACATTCAGTTTGCAGTTGCAGATAGAGGAATATTCTATGCATGCTTAGGTTTGAAATGTTTTTCCTCAAATTGATCGGAGATGGCATCAATGGTCCATTCCAACAATACACATCTGTATCTACCCATTCCTATACAACTCTTGCCCATACTTTTTCCTCAAGGTCACTACAGGATGGGTTCACCCCTTCTCTTACTACTTTGCAAAGAATGGTTATCACTGGTTCTTGATCAGTTCCTTTTTAAATTTATAAATCTCTTCAATAAATATTTTTTATTCTGGATCTTTCTTGAAGTTCTTTATTTGCTTTATATAACAACATAGTGGCACAGGCCCAGAGGAGTTGGGGGGAAAGGGAAAGAAACAAGAATTATTAAGTATCTCCCTATATGTCAGGTACCGTGCTGTGTTTTATAAATATCTCAGTTCACCCGAACATTAACAGTAGCATCATTCCATTCTTGTTTTATAGCTGAGGAAATTGAAACAGAGGTTAACTGACTTGCCCAGTGTCACATAGCTATATTGGAACTCAGGTGTTCCTGACTCCAGACCTAGCACTCTGTTCACCGAGCCATTTAGTTGGGTATCATTTTCTACTAAGAAGTTCCAGCTATGGCCTCAAGTGAACTGTGTATAGACTTGGGGGATTCTAGCCTCCAAAGAGAAAGGCCAAGCTCTTTCTCTCATTGTTTCTTTTACTCAAACCTTAAAAGATCAGGGGAAAAATTACTTAAAGAAAGTCTGTTTGACTCATGCCTAAGTTCTCCCTAGAAGAGAGTAGAAAGGTTCTCAATGTATAAGTATAGGGTAGTTATACATACACATGCTTAAAACACACATACACACAATAAATTTGTAAGACTATGTTGATAGTCTTAAAATATGAAACAACTCACAATTTCTATTGTACTTTCCTGGGAGGTTGATACAAAAAAAAAAATAAAATGCTTTGCAGGAATATAACTATTTCAACTTTGCTCTGCTCTGTCCAAACAATTCTCTCAAGATCTATATCTTTTTTATTTTTTATTTATTTTTTATTTTTGAATTTTACAATTTTTTATTTTTGAATTTTACAATTTTTCCCCTAATCTTGCTTCCCTCCCCCTACTCCCCATAGAAGGTAGTATGTTAGTCCTCACATTGTTTCCATGCTATACATTGATCTAAATTGAATGTGTTGAGAGAGAAATCATATTCTTAAGGAAAAAAAATAACATATAAGTGATAGAAAAATTAATGTGTTTTTTTTTAAATTAGAGGCAATTGTCTTTGGTCTTTGTCCAAACTCCACAATCCTTTCTCTGGATACAGATGGTATTCTCCATCTCAAATAACTCAAAATTGTCCCTTATTGTTGCACTGATGGCATGAGCAAGTCCATTAAACCTGATCATCAACCCCATGTTGCTATTTGTACAATGTTTTTCTGTTTCTGCTCATCTCACTCAGCATCAGTTCATGCAAATCCTTCCTGGCTTCTCTGAATTCCCATCCCTCCTGGTTTCTAATAGTACAATAGTGTTCCATAATGTACATATCAAGGTCTATGTCTTCTAACAAGCCAGGACATCTTGTCAGTGATCATTTTCTCTGAGAAAAATGTAGCTGCAAACAGTTTTACCTACTTCTCCTCAGTTTTGATTATGGGACTAAGGAACTTTTGAACTCTAGAGATAGTCCAGAAAAGATCACTGAAGATCACTATTTGGTCACTTTTGCCCACAGAATGAAACATAAATAGAAAGAAAAACAGGTCCAAGGTCCACACCCAGACTTGCCTAGATAGCATATGTGCCCTCTGTCATGTGAAAACAGATACCATGACTTGGTAAGAAGTCAGAGAAAATTTTGCACATTCAATGAACATGAAGAAAAAGCCAGAGGATAGTCTTTCTTTTTGAGGTCTGCTGAATGAACTGTTCATTCAGGTTCAGGTATCAGGCACCTCTTTAACATAGCCTTTCCGCCCCTACCCACCCCACCCCCACCCCCCACTAGGAGGCAATCAGGAGGAAGACAAAGAATTTTTTTTCATTCCAAAATCCTTCAGCACTGAGAAAATTTGTCTTAAGAAGTAATCAGAAGATCTCAGTTCAATTCAACATATGCTTCAAGTAGTGTTATCAAACCAGAAGATTTTCAGGGAAGGAGGGGAAATATTCTCTCCATTAATGTGTGCATTAGAGCCTGCTCACACCTACTGTGAGCTGGTACATACTCAATTTTTATTCTTAGAGAATGAAGCATTCTGTGAGTAACTGCCAGACAAAATGGACAAAATGTTGGTATTTTTTAAATTGAGCTTTCAAAATTTACAGAAAAGTTTGGGGGTAATTAAAGGAGCTCTTCATTTTCCCTTAGACAATATAGTCCATCATCCTCTACCTATTCAATTCTGTACCTAACTCATGTCTAGAAGACAATTAACTTTATTGAAAAAAATTTAGCACATTCAAATATTCCTCCTTTTTTTTTTACAACATCTGTAATTGAAAATATATAGTTTTCACTGAAAATTGTGTCTACTTGCTAGGTATAAAATGGCTATTAAAACTTTCTTAAGGGGCAGCTAGAAAGTATAGTAGAGCTCCAGTCCTGGAGTCAGGAGGACCTGAGTTCAAATTTGACCTCAGGCACTTAATAATTATCTAGCTGTGAGACCTTGGGCAAGCCAATTAACCCCATTGCCTTGCAAAAACCAAATTACAAAAAAAGCTTTCTTAAGTGTTAACTTAAAATTTCTTATTTTTAAACTGGATATTTTATTAATATTTTTTATTAAAGTCAACAAAATAGACAATCTGTTGTATTCACTGAGATGCATTCCTCCCTTGGAGAAAATCAAATGAACTACTGATAAATAACTAGGAAAAAATAAATAACAATTAAAAAAAAATTTAAGTTGGTATATATATATACATATATATATATGTATGTATGTATATAGTCCTACTCACAATGAAAGTCATATAGAGCTGCACCCCAAACCCAAAATGTTCAAGAGGCAGGTATTTCTTTGAGATTTCTTTTCCTTTTGAAGTTGATTTTCCTCTAAACATCTGAGGACTTACTTTGCATTCTTGCCTGGCAATGCCTTTGTTGATAACTTTTCAGTAATTCCATTATAGCAAATCACAGGGTTGTCAAATCTTCAAGGATCAGAAGATCATGAGTTGACAAGTAGCAGATGCACATAAAGAAATTTTAAATAATGTACATTCATTCCCCATGTGGCAGTCCAGAGAGTACCTATAACTTACTAATCGCAAAGGCAACCACATAGTAACAAAGAAGAGAACAAGCTACAATATTTACCATTTCTACCCCTTTTATTTAGTGAAGAATCAAAGAATTTTGGAGGATAAAAAAAGCAACCTCAGGTTTTAGACAAGCTGTTTCTGTTTAAGGACAGAAGTTTCAGTTAAAGTGTAGTATAATTGTGATGTCACTAAGCACAGTGAAAGCTGCAGGCACACAGAACATTTTCCTTGTAATACCACTACTGTAGGCAGATTTGAAACACTATAGCTTCTTCAGGCTATAATTATAACTGTTTGTTGCTTCTGTGGTTTCAAAGATAATAGAAGTTGTTCATAAAATTTATACAACACTGATGTGCTGCCTATAAAATATGGACTTGTCACATGCAAAATATTCCATTACCTATATTTCATAGGGAGAAGCAACTGAGAAACATACAGACCATCAAATTATGAATCCAGTGTTTCTTTACTAACAATTAGTGTCCAGAACTCATAGATATTACCAAAAACTCAATTTGGTTACGAAAAATTTCCTTAAGACCTCAGCATCTATTGCAAATACTTGGAATTCACAGCAAATATATTGAACACCGTAGGTTGTATTGTAACATTTAGCATTCAACCCAGCCAGAGAACAGACGGGAAAAAAAGGAACATAGATGTAAAAAGAGATAAAAGGCTTTCTGAAAGGAGAAAGAGATTCCAAACTCTACTCTAGATGGGTTTTTTTGCCCCCTTTATAATGGATTCTCCTCCCAGCTCTTTTAAGATAAATGCTGGCATCTAGTGCTTTCTACAGTGAAACCCAAAGTATATCAGTTAACTGTTGAATTGATATATTAAAAGCAACATTTCCATCTAGTCAGCCAGAACACAATTTTTTTGTCATTGGAAGCAAAGCACTTGAGTATCTCACTCATTAACTGATAATTGTTGATTGCCAGTTTTGCTGAGTGTCTTAGTTCAAAGTAAGAATGGTGAAATCAATGCTCCACCTGACAAATTTTCTAGGTAGTTAATTTTATTTTTTCTTAAGGAATGCAAGGACTTCCTTTTTTTGCAGCTGATCTAGCTTCTACAAGAATATCTGCACAGAATGTTGATATGGCAGCTATCTTTGGAAATCTAAGGTAGTTTTTGCAGGGTCTGTCAGTATTAACATCTCTATTTTAGCTGGGATTTTCATAGTTGGAATCCACAATAACAATTCTATCATCAATAATTGGGAGAACAGAGGTTAACCCACATGGATAAAAATGAAAGGAATAAGACACCATCTGGGCAACCAGAATCAAGGTAATGTTCACTTCCCTTTTCCTTTGACATAGCAAAGCTTAAATTTTTTTTAACTGAGATTCATTTTTAAGTAATATTAACATAATTAGAGATATTTATTCTAAAAGGCTTTCATTGAAGGATATAAGTAAACAGTAACCTTGCCCGACAACATAAAATTGCCTGGGAGATATCATCAACCTCACTTTGCAGACCAGAATGCACTGAAGGGAAAATCTAGGTGCTAGGTAATTTGTCTAAGGCTAGTCTGAGATTCATGTCTATGACACAGATCAGAATCTTTGAGTGTTGAATCCTTTAACCCTAGACAATGTAATTCCTATTAGAACATTTGCAGCCCTCATAAGAATTTTCCTTTAAGGCAGCAACTGTCTTCTGTTGATCCTGAAATTAATAACTGATGCTTCTGTGAGTTATGATGATGAAGGTGGTGATTAAATTTATCACAGATATGAAATTTTTAGAACTGAGGAAAAACATAATAAGATTAAACTATTTCAAACTTGGAAAACTTAGAACAATTTATTTGGTCCTCAGATGATTAATTTCATGTTAGTATTGTCCCATCATTGACAATTAAAGGATTTCACATTTTTTCTTTTCTAAACCTATAGAGTTCCCACTCAATCTGTTTCACAAATAAGAATGTTTTCATTTAAAGAGTACACATTTAAGAAAATAAATTATTAATTAGAAAGTGTCCAATCAAATTGTGATTTGAATGTAATGGAACAATTTTGTGTTGCAAAAAATACCACCAACAAATATGGAGGGTTTAGAGAAGCATTGGAAGACATGTGAACCAATACAAAGTAAATAGTCACAACTGTTGGTTTTCTGTTGTTTTGTAGTTGGGTCTGACTTTTTGTGATCCCATTTGGAGTTTTCTGGCAAAAATACTGGAATGATTGACCATTCCTTCTCCAGTTCATTTTTACACTTGAGGGAACAGAAGTAAAAAGGGCAAAGTGACTTGACCAGAGTCACACAGCTAATAAAAATGTCTGAAGCTGTATTTAAACTCACGTTTTTATGATTCCAACCCAGAGCTCTATGGTTGTGCCACCTAACTGCCCCCAGGTACTTATTAAATATATCCCATAAACAATAGATGCTTAATACACATCTGTCAAATGAATGTTAACAAATTATCCTCTATTTATAGAATGAGGATTATGGTCATTAAGAGAAAATGAGAGGGGAAAAAAAGTTTTTTTTTCTTTAACTTTCCTGCATTTTTTTCTCAATAACAAAGTATCGTTACACTGATGGATGCTTACCTGATTGCTTCCAAAGTCTGAGGCAATAGAATCTTTGAAGTGAAGATGAGGGTAACACCAACAATTCCAATCTTTTGCTCCCCAATATGGGCACATGCCATTCTCTGCTGTTCCAAAAGCCACTCCAGCATAAATTATGTGGCGTTACAATTGAGCTGGATGGAACCACTTGTTCAAGCTGATGTTTTGGCAAGTGATTTCTTCCTGGAGTGCTGTCAGGATTTTCCTGGCCCTGAAAAAATGGGCAACATTTCCTCAGATCTTACATTTCACTCCTTACGTATTTTCAATACTGAAGTTGTTCTGAAGGCAGCCATTCACGACAGAAACAACTCAGGCACCATGCACACATATTTTCTCACAAAGGCTACCATTTTATACATACACTAACTTGGCAGCCTTGCAGTGTCCACTGACCTCATAGGAATTAGAGTGGGAAGGGACCTAAGAAATCATCTACTCCAACCCCCCTCAGCTGAAAGATGAGAGAAAAAAATCGAGCTGCAATGTAATAATGAAAGTAGCACTGGATCTGAGTTTGAATCTCAATTTTATTATTCCCTGGGTAGGTCTCAACCTTTCTGGCCGTCAGTTACCTTAAATGCCAAATGGGGTAGTTTCTTACATTCTATGATTTTACAAAAATTGAAAGACTGAGTTTTATAGCATCAAAGTATGTTAGAGATAGAAGAGACTTTAAAAAATATTTTTAGTTCAATCCTCTCATTTCACAGATCAAAAAAGGCCAAAAAATTGAAATAACTTTCCTGAGGTCATGCCAAAATAGAGTAATATTTTTCATAAAGATTTTCAGATTTATGGAACTTGGAGAATAGAGAGATTAAGTGACTTGCCTCAAGTCAAAAAAGTTGTTGACCCAGGATTTAAATTCAGGCTTCTGACTTCAAATTCACTACTCTTTCTATCTCATCAAGATAATTCGGAGATAAAATGAAGTCTATAGAATCAACAGTAATTTCTATGTGGTTAAATTATTCTTCAAATTGTCCATTTGGTGATGTGCACATTTCTATGCTTAGAGACTCTTGGACACATAGTTTCTACCTTTTATTTCCTACATTTTCCATGTTGAATCCCAGCGTTAGCCCTGGAACACCACATAATCATTCTTATATCCTCCTCAGTAAAGAATTAAACTCTAAAAGTCCTTCACAATCTGGTTCCAGTCTAACTTTCCAGGATAATTTCATATTCCTCTAATTAACACTCTTCATTTCAAACAAATGCCTCTCTCAATCAATAAGCATTCATTAACCCCTACTAAGTGCCAAACACTGGTGATGCAATCAAAGAATGACACAATCTCAACTCTGAAATCAGTCAATCCACAAACCTTTATTAAGTACTTGGAATGTGACAGGCAGGCAACATGCTAAACTCTGGGCATAGCACATAAAAGATATGTGTTGAGATCTACACACGTTAATACATATGCATATACACATACATAAAGTGTAACATACATTCTAATGTGGGAGATAACAGGTAAAAAACTAAGCACATAAAGGATATAGTTGAAGATAATCTGAAAGTGGAAAGTATTAGCAGTTGGGGTGGAGGGAACCTAGAAATACCTCTGCAGAAAAATGGTATTTGAGTTACGACTTCAAAGAAACCAGAAAAATTAGGAGATAAAGTGAATGAACACTGTATATGTGAGTATGAGGAAAGGCTTCAAGGTGATGATTAAGCCATGCCTTAAAGGAAAAGAAGAATTCTATGAAGCCAGAGGAAGGAAGGATGTCAAACATACTAAGACTGGAAATGTATTGTTGAATGTAAGGAACAGGGGGAAAGCCAGGCTGGAGCCCAGAGTACTGGAAGAAGTAACATTAAAAGATTTTGAAGACAGGTTAATAATAAGATTATTATTTTAATAATAAGATTATTATTTTAATAATGATTATAATGAATAATAAAATTATAATAATGACAATAATATTTATATAGCATTTATTATGTGCCAGACACTATACTAATCACTTCACAATTGTTATCTCATTTAATATTCACAACCTTAGGAGGTAGATGCCATTATTATACCCATTTCACAGATGAGGAGATTGAAACAGACTTTGATTGACCTGCCTAGAATCTCATAGCTAGTAATACCTAGAGTCACATTTTAATTCAGATCTTCCTAATTCCAGGGTCCAGAACTCCATCAACTACTCAATATATCTGATTCCACAAAAAAGATCAACAGAAGAGTTTATATTTTAAGTTAGAGACAAGACAATGTCACTGGAAGTTTCATGATCAGAAAATGAGGACAAAGGATACTCTGCTAGAAATGGTCTCCCTATTGACCTCTACCTCAAAATATATTTTAAAACAAATTAATAAGCTCTTAGAGGAAGAACCCTTGTTAAATTTATCCCTATTGTCACTTCTAACACCAACATTTTATGAAGAATTGAAAAGTTGAATTTTTATTTTTGTTCATTATTATAGGGAATGTATAAGGTTAAATTCAAGGGTCACTTTCTATAGGAAGCCTTTCTCAACTTCCCTGTTAATGGCCTCTCCTTCCTTAAATTATTTTTATAAATGTTGCATACTCCCAGCAGAATGTAAGCACCTTAAGTTTTTATTTTGTTTTCATATTTCACCAATTCCTAGAACACTATCTTCAATATGTTCAGTACTTAATAAATACTAGTTAAATCTAATTAAATTGTAGCAAACATGTACGTATGGATATACAAATATATTACTTTAAAGATTGAAGAGTGATAAAACATACATAGTATTATTTAATATATAATATAGATTATATGATACATAACATATATGACTACAGTAAGTAATGACATCTGGATCTATGAAAGTAAAAAGGAAAACTGGGTTTGACACTTCAAATATCATATACTTGCTGTCACCTTCATCAATTTCTATATACCTATTGTTATCAACTGAATAATTCAGTTAGTTTTTTCCTAATATCTTTGGGACATTTTTCTTTTAAATCTGTTTTTTGAGAGCTTATGAATATGAGCAAATGACTAAAGTCAAAGGTCAGGTGATTTTGTTGAATATTGGTGAACAAATCTTACTTCAATTGTTAGTAAACAAAATCTTCCCAATATCTTTAAGCTAACTTTAGTAAGTAATGCAAGAGATATTTTTTATTTGAATAGCCACTCTAATAACAACATCCTCAAACATTATGCAATTGAAATAGCTACCAAAATGTGGTTTATTTCTAAAAGTAAATATAGTTTATTTGAATTACTAGAGGAAAACACTGCTAAGTCCTTGTAAAGTGCTGCAATTTAAACATCTCAGTTTTTTAAAAGAAAGTATTACCTAGAGGAAAAACATTTAAACATTTGGTTTTTTACCTCAGCAATTGCTTTCCCCCATCTTTTTTTGTAGTTTTGTTAAGATCTTTTCCCAAAAATTTTTTTGAAAAAATCTAATTTCCTATGAACTCATTGCCCCTTTTCTTAACTATTATTTTATTCAAAAGCAGTATCATACCAGTAAAATGATCTATCACTGGAAGGGACCTGAGGAAACTGAGGTTCAGAGAGGTTAAATGACTTACCCAGGACCCACATCTAGAGCAAGTGGAAGAGGTAGGATCCAGCTTCCTTTCTACAGCACTAAAGACCCCATGCAATTTGCCTTTTATATAGATCATCGGGTTGTTTTTTTTTGCTTGTTTTTAAACCAGCAAACATTTTATAGCCAGCACTTCTTTCCTCCATGTGGTAGTTAAACTTTCTATAGTAGAGGTAGATGAAGCTTGAAATTCAAGATAAAATCACAGAAGCAAAGATTCTCCTTCATCCAGTTTAGTCTACAATGAAAAAACAGACTTTCAATTTTTCCTTGGCACTCTTCCCTTGTCATAGCATCTATCCTTCTAAATGTTGTGGGTTTTCACAATAACAACAACAACTCCTGCATACACAGGAGGAAAATGAAGACAAGGAGTCACATTAACAATTAAAAGGGGAAATGAGAAGTAATCGATCAATCTCAGTCCTTCTACTTTAGGGAACTTAGTTTTTCTTAGCTCCCTCTTCCTTCCTGACTGCCCACTTCAGCCTAATTTTGTCATATGAATCAGCTGATCCACTCTTTTAGATTGGCTATTCAACCAGTTCTGGTTCATTAGCCAGGGGATTTGATCTGATGAGGCTGTTGGTATTTAAATCCTTCTACAGTTTGCTTTACCAACCTTTAATTCTGGATATTAAATCCGAAAAATAAGGCAATACTCTTCTGTTCTTTCTTCTCTCCTCACCCTGTACTCGTGTTTTACAAACTTTAAAGCACTATATATCAGTTAGTATTGCTTCTTATTATTATCCTTGTATTTTTACCTAAAGAAATTCTTCTGACTGCACTGAAATGGTTAACACTGCTTTTTGTGGTAAAATTGCCCCTTCCATGTTGTTCATGACAGTAGGACCACCATCACCACTACAAAGGGAATGTGGTCCCAGACCACATAGATAGATTTTCATTGTCCTCCTCCATAAGCCTCATACCTACCCCACAATTTCTCCTTTCATCTGACTTTTGTACTCTGTTCTAACCCCATACCTCCTGACAGGTTGCCTAAAGTCATTTCATTGACAGAACTGAGACAATTCAATACTCATCAAATCTCATATGATCTGGAATGACAAGGGGCTTCTTAGGTTGGAAAAAAATAGGAAGAAAAACAACTGGAATTGTTTTAAAATACAAGGGCCCTATATTTAGAAGAAACTATTTTAAAAATAGGGAAAATCCCCAGCTCTTTTTGTAGTGGCAAAGAATTAGAAATTGAGGAGATGCCCATCAATTGGGAAATGGCTAAACAAGTTATGGTACACGAAACTATGGAATATTATTGTTCTATTAGAAACCATAAATGGTCAGATTCAAGGGAAGCATGGAATGAGTTACAGGATCTGATGCTTAGTGAAGGGAGAAGAACCAAGAGAACATTGTATACATTAACAACAACACTGTGAAATGATTAACCTTGAACTGCAGCTCCTCTCAGCAGTTCAGAGAGCTAGGACAACTATATGTAGTCTGTCTATGGACAATGTTATCCCCATCTAGAGGAAGAAAAACAAATCAAAACAAAAAAAACCCAACCCTCCAGAATCTGATGAACACTTTATAAAAACTCTCTCTTCTGTATCTCTTTCCCTTAATCCTAATTCCTCATACCAAAAATGACTTAATCTGAAAACATGTTTATCAAAAATATGTACATACGATAACCTGACTGTCACTGAGGAGAGAGGGGTGGGAAGGGAGTATGGAAATTTTGTAACTTAAAAATATACATGTGCATATGACCGAAAAATAAATAAATGAAATGAAATGAGAAAAAAAATAAAAGGGCTCCATACAAACCTAACCCATCTTTCCTTTCTTCTTCCCAGAGAGAACATATTTGCAAAGATATTGATGTAAAATAACATGACTTGATTGGCCATGGCTATAATGCAAATCATCTCCCTCTAAGTCCTAACTAAACTTCCATCTTCTACAGGAGGCATTTCCCATCTCCTCTTAATTCAAATGCTTTCACTCTCTTGTTTCCTAATACATGTTAACATAATTATATATATATACACATATATGCATATATATATGCATATATACATATATATGCATATATATGTATATGTGTATATTTAACTTTCCTGTATATATCTGTTTACTAATTGTCTTCCCAATTAGCTTGTGAACTCCTTGTGAGCAGGGATTGTTTTTTTCTCTTCTTTTTGTATCTCCAGTTTAGCAGAGGGAGATACTTCATAAATGTTTATTGACTAATTAAGCCTCAAAGATTTAATCCTAAATAACTCAAATTGTAGAATGCTTTTTGACTGCAAAACCCTTTACAATTGTCTCCTTTGAGCTTTATGAGAATGGGTAAAGTAAATATTTTTATGTAGAAGAAGTCATATGAGTATATCAGGCGAGAAGTCACATCATATACTCAAACTTATAATCACTAAGGAGCTGTTGAAATTGGGGTCAAAAGTTAGATCTTCTAAATGAAAATCCAAACACAAAAGATCTTAATTGAAAGAAAAATAAGGTATCTTAGACTATATAAAAGAAAAGCTATGTTAAGTTATAAAATATTTTAAATGCAAACATTTGTAAAGGGGTAAAGACAAATTAATACAAAATATTTTATGACTAAACCATTACTGACTATACCTTACCTCTTTTCTATTCTTTCATCTTGTTTTATTAACAGGCTTTAATATCTGTAATAATAAAACTGCTTTTGGATATTCACTTTATATTGAATATGTAAAACCATTCCAAAGAAGCCAAGGCTAAAGTTAGTATAAAGGTGTTTACCTCATGGGGATACAAGCCTGGGCAGGTAAACAGTACAATCTTTCATTCACTTTATACTACACTGACCTTTCCATTTAAGTCCTTTCCATAACTCTGAAGCCTTCTACTTAGAAATAGAGGGAAGATCACTACAGAAAGCTTCTTCTAAAGCCTTGCTCCTGATTCTTCAATAATTGATTCTGAAGACCAGATAGCTGGCACCGTTCCATGGGGGACTGAGAACGTCACTTCTGCTATATGGCAAGTCTCCTCCAGTAGCAGATGTCTAGTTGCTGTTATTCAGGTCTCCCATACTACCAAGCCACCTGTACAACATATTTAATATAGAGCAACGATTCTGTTGCTACTTGTGAAAGTTTATTTTTTTAATTGTGCTCGGAAATCCTGCAAATCTTGTTATTTTTTGAATTGTAAATTTGGACCTTGGCATAATTTTTTCCCTCAAGTCTAATTGGAAATAAAAATTAACTTTTACAACCTCAGAACAAGATAGGGGAAAATTCACTTTTTTCTTTATATCCTTAGAACAATTAAAATATGTTGGGATTTCCAAAAAACAACCATGGTGAATTGCAAAACAAAGAAATTACACTTAACTCTGCCACTAAATTGTTTGCCCCTATGCTCCTCTCACACTTTCAAAGTTTAAATATATTTAACATTCCTCTACCCGAACTTTCTATTGTGGGTACTATACTCTGAAAGCATTCTTGGGGAAGCATTCTGACGTCCTCTGCAGCTAAAGCAACACTTACAGTACCATTGTCTCTGTTTAGTTTAAAAATGAGGTCGATAATGATAATGTTCCTTCGTGAGATGATCTTCTACTTTTTAATGATCCCTGTAGTTTCCCTTACATAAATGACTAAATCCTTACAGAATCTCTGTCTTGATTAGCACTCCTGCTAGTAAAATTTCACATACTAAATCAGCACCAGCTGTAGCAAGCAAGAAAGAAAAAGGCAAGTGTAAATGTTCCATATGCCCTACCAAATTGGCATCTGTGTCAGTAACCCTGTTTTTTTAAACTATTGTATACATACATTCTCTTAAGTGTTTTGCTCACAGAATATTGCTAGCAAAAATTCTCTCTGTTGGCACATCAATGAAAGAGTCTGTCCTTCCCATTAGAAATTCTCCATGCCACAGTTCCATTCTTTCCCTAGCATCTTTGCACACTCCACCTGAAGGTTCAATCCCTGTAAGTTGCTTCAAGTTTAGCATACCTTCATTTTGACATCTGTTCCCTGTAAGGCGACATGACAGTGCTCATATAGAGCTTCTTTACATTTTGATTTTAGTTGTTAGTAACACCCCCAAGAAAGCCAGAGAGATTCTAGCCTGATGCTGCTTGACAAGTAGAAATCAGAAACAAAAGCTCAAATTGGATCTCCTGGAAGACAACAGTAGGGAGTGCTTATGGGACTGACATCTCTACTTCCATGTTATCTTCAAATGATGACATGTGTGCCTTAGTAAATGTAGCCTAAATGGCACCCCTGGATGGCTTAGGGAACTTAATCATTTAAAGATCCAATAAAATATAAAGTCAGCAAATATGGTTTATTGGTAGGACAAATTCGATAATTAAAACAAACTGTTACCCTAATATACTGAAGTACAGCATATAATAGCCTATGTACAGGACTGATTGGGGGGAAAGATACTATAGACTATAATCATTTGCCTCCTTAATGAAGATATTTTTAAAAACACCTTATTTTAGCAGTCATTTGAAGTGTGATTAACATGACAATGTTCATAGAAATACATATATATGTATATATATATATGTGATCCTGTGTGATCTTAGGCAAGTCATAAATTCTGAGTTTTGGTTATCTTATCAGTGAAATGAAGAGGTTGTCATTAGAAAACTTAGAATATCCTTTTTTCTGGTATAAAATGTTATGCCTCTATGAATCTAGAGATTTCAGTGTTTTAATCAAGCCATGATGTTATGTGTGTGAATGTATACATACGCTGCCTCAGTATAAAAACAATTCAGATAGTGACCTATCTATACTTCCCTAACTTGTGTAATTCTTGACCTAATAAATCATCCATAAAGTATCAGTCCAACTTGCCCTTGGTATTTTAATATTTTGTAGGTAATGGTAAAACACACAGTCTATGCATCTGTTTCTCTCCCCCTCTCTATAGATCATCCCTCCTCTTTTTCCAGGCATATATGTCTTCAGTGATACTTTTTTATGTCATTACATATATACAAATCATGCTAAGCTGCATCATTTACTCCTAGCATGTCAAGTTGCCATTTGAGTCAACTATAATTGAAACCTAGCCAACATTGAAACACTACTGTCTACTTTTGTGTTTGTCTATTCATCCAATTCTAAGTTCAGCTAGCCTCTAATTTACCTTTCTTATTTTTTTCCAAAAGAAAAAAATGAGAAGTTTTTGTGAAGTACTTGCTAAAAGTACAGGTAAGGTGCAAGTAAAACATAACCTTATCTAACAATATTATAATAGTGACAAAAAATTTAAGTTAGTTTAGTATGACCTGTTCTTGAATGTAGTAAGCATTTATTTATTTAAGCATTTTTCTGGGCAAAGCACAGTGAATACAAATAGAAAAATAGGACAGTCCTTGCTCTTAAGGAGTTCACATTCTAATGGTGGGAATAACACAAACAGAAGGTTTCAGCTGCAAGGCAGAAGGAAAGGCCAATGGTCCTTTAAAATACAGCATCAAATCAGTTGGCAATGACTTTTCCTCAATATCATTTACAGCCATAAAACTATTAGATATTGAATCATTAGATGGTACCATGGATTGTGATGACAAGAACTTTTCTGAATCTTCAATAGTGGCTTCTTTGATACCTTGGAAGAGCAGGGGTTACTTCCCAGGGAATGGCTATGGGTACTAGGCAGGAACCTAAGGCTCTTGGGTTCAAGTTCCTGAGTAATCTCTGTCAGGATTCAGGGGAGATCATTGTCAAGACAATGAAAATGACTTGCTTCTTCTATCTCTTCTTAAGGGTCCCCTCTCTCTTAGATTATGCTGACTTGTTTGCTCTGTAGGTGACTGTTGATGGGTTGACTGACTTCCTCTCCTCAGGAGTTGATTTAAACTTAGTGAATACTGCTTATTTTTATAGATGTTCACTAGCATTTTAATAATAGTCTAATATTCTGATAGGAATCTAAGTCAATTTAGCTGGCTTATGATTTGATAACTTAAATCTCTTTAATAAATTGATACAACTTTTGACCTTTGGAGGACTTCTTCCATTTTTCACATTTTTTCAAGGATCATAAATCACCCCTTCAATAAGTTTGTTCTGTCTTTTCAGTCCAAAAATATCTTTTCCTTTGCAAAATAACTTCTCATGTTTTCAAGGATATAATCAATTCATTCACAGATCATTCTTAGAAAGATGTTATAGAGATGAAAAAGCAAGAAAATGATTCCATCATTTCTAATGTCTTTTAGATTTCCCTATATGTTAGTGTGTGGGTGTTTGCACATACCTGTCAAGAAAAAAAGAATCATGTCCAAGTGCTTTTTTAGTCCTTAGGAACCATCTCCTCTTTGGGAAATTTTGAAACCTGCTCTCTAAAACCTTTTAACACTATTTTGCTTCCAGTATGAATTTTTTTTTCTGGATACAAAAGCAGCTGGATGTGTTAGACTAAGAGTTAGACTTTGAGTTGGGAATATCTAACTTCAAATTGTCTCAAAAAAACACCTGAGCTATATGATCCTAGGAAAGTTACCTAGCTCAGTTTCTTCATTTATAAAATGAAGATGATAATATCAGCTACCATACAGAATAAAGATCAAATGAAATAATTTGTAAAGCATGTCACAACTAAAGCATTATATAAATACTGTACATTTGATCAGATCTAATGGTTTCATTGATTTATCTCCTCAAATGAAATAGTTTATACTTTAATTTATGGAATTCAAGTTTGGCAGTTCCATTATTATACAAAATACCAAAAGATCTCTTACATTTCATCATTGTTCTTCTCTTGGTTTGATTTACATATTACCTTGTGATAATTTGGCTTAACTGGTATTTACAGGCTACTCTTTACTGGTTTTACTCTTCTGTTGTTTGGATATTTTATGAGGCAACATAATTGACCATTTTTCCTTTGGGATATTTTATAAACAAGTTATTTCTCTAAACCAATATTATCTTTAATCATCATATCTCACTTTTAGCAAAAAGATTAATTATTTACTGAAGAAGTGGATTCTCAACTCTTTTGGTCTCTTCATTGTGGTGACTGTTTGCATTGTTTAATTTTTAAAGTAATGGTGATAATCAGACTTAATATATTACTTGTACCCATCTTCTATCTTTTGGAGTTAATAATCTCATATAAAATGAAACAACAAGAATGAAAACATTGCAGTTAATTGGAAGGAAGTCTCATGGAGAAGAATATAAAGAAATAGAAAAATTCTGTCAAGATCTTTAGAAGATACACTAAACTTTCTTGATACTTAGCAACTGCAAAGTGAAAGTGGACACAGTAGAGAGTAATGAAAACTGTATCTGGTAACATGGTTTTGGATTAAGAAATGAATAAAAAGAAACACTTAGAAACTCCTCAGAAGCTTGTATGCCATGAATATTTCAGAAAGTTGGAAGGCATTGGATCTGGCAAGTATGAAAAATATCACATGCAAAAATGAAATTGAATACATCTTTTAACGTAGTGGAAATGCTTGATGAATGGTATAGGAGTCATTTTAGAATCAGTTGTCTAAGTTCAGTCTTACCATAGATTGTTCACTGGATAAAGATGAAATAATATAGCAGCTCCAAAAAAACCTGCTTAAATAAATAATTGAATTTAGTTTATTTTTAAATTTTATGTCTTGTCATGCAGCAAAATACTACATCACCTGATAGCTAAACTTGTGGCAATATATTCATTTAGGAAGGCTAATCCTCAGAGAGCAGGCCCAGTCTGTTAATGACTGGGAATATTTCTAATTTGACTTCAAAAAAAATCTTCTAGAACTTTTGTTCCAGTAATTTTACCTTAAAGATCTCAGGATCATGGTTATTAGGGTACAATAAGAGAATTTTATACTAATAAAGCTTCAAATAATTGAGGAAAATAATTTAAATATTTTATAACAAGATAATTGAGGAAATAGCCATCATCCCAATTGTAGGGTAAAGGGAATAAGCATTTATATGGTAGGCACTCTGGTTCTGGTTTCTTTAAAAAGATCTCTTTTGATCCTAACAACAATGTTATAAGATAGATATTGCTTATCTTCCTTTCATACTTAAGGAAACTGAGGCAAATGGAGGTCCAGAATCATACAACTAATAAGTGTCTGAGGTCAAATTTGAATTCAAATCTTCTTGACTCAAGACCCAGAACTCTATTTATTGTCCCACCAGATATCTCTAACTGAATAAAAATTTCATTGTTTTTTAATCATTTCAATTGTCTGATTCTCTGTGACCCCTTTTTAAGGTTTTCTTGACAAAGATACTGTGATGACTTGTTTTTCTCCAGTTCATTTAGCAGTTGAGGAAACTAAGACTAACTGTGGTATGTGACTTACCCAGAGTCACACAGCCAGTATCTGAAATGAGATTTGAATTCAAGCCTTCCCAACTCCAGAATGGGCATTCCATCCACTGTGCCACCTACCTACCTGACTCAAAAATATCATTAGACCTAACTAAATAGAAGGCTATCTTTGGCAGAATAAAATGGGGAAAAAAACTGGAAGTTTCTTTCTTCTTTTCTGTTCTAGAATCCCCCTTAAAACAACCAATATGCTTTTTTTCTGCAATAGAATATCATATTAATTTTAGTGATGATATATGATCTGAAATACAAAGTTTTTTTTAAAAGAAAATTTTTCATTTTTAAGAAATTTTCCATTGTCAATTTTATTCAGGCTCCTAATAGGGAAACCAACACAATGGCAAAATAATAATTTTAGCAGGGCCTCATAAATAGCTCTAAGAAATTTAGTTTGAAATGTCCATCAATGTAATGGGCCATCTTTTAAGCTATTGAGCTCTCTATCATGAGAGGATGTTAAGGATGACCTGATATCTTACCTTGCTATGCCCACAGATTTTTTAGTCTTTTATTCTTGAGTAATTAATTTGTGAACCCATTCTAATACAATTTGCTAATAATGGATTAGAAAATTTTGAAGATGAATCAAAGGGTATTTTAGTGCTAACTATGTATCTCCAGCATTGGTCTATGTGCCAGGATACAAACAGAAAAGCTGAGGCAATCTCTAACAAGATATTCTAAATTCAAATCAGTGGAGGAATAATCAATTGTGTCATTGACCAACAGCAGGGAAAAGGGAACAAGTATTTAAGCACCTACTATGTGCCAATCATTATGCAAAATGTTTTGGTCCTTACAACAACTGAAAAAGGTAGGCACTATTATTATCTTCATTTTAGAGATAAGGAAAGGGAGGCAAATTAAGGTGAAGGGATTTACCCCAAAGCATACATCTAAGATTATGACTTAGATTTTAAACTTATGACTTCCAGACCCAGTGCTCTATCCTGCTGCTGCAAGTGAAATTAGATATTTATTGAGTAGACAGCATGGTGTAATGAAAAAGTAGATTGGGACTTAGAATTCATAAGGTAAAATCCTGGATTTGCTACTTCTTGTTGTTCAACCTTTGTTTTCCAAGAGGACAAATGAAACCAAGAAGCAATTTTACAAGTGAATTGGATTTAAATGAGGCAGAGTTGCACAAAGTTGTCACATCTGCCTTACTCTCTCTTCCAGAGTCATTGAGATACAGTAGCAAGACAAAAATCAGGACAACTGGCAATGGTCTGGTACACAGACATCTTTGATATCTGAGAAAACTTTAAGTATTTAATAGCCCCTCCTTTAGTTACCTTCATGGCCACTGTAACAAATTGTCCTCACTTACAAATTCCACCAGAAAAAAAAATCTTCAAATTAATGGGATAGATACTCCAGTTATCCTCAACCTGGTTTAGCCTATCAATATGGTTTTAGCTAGGTGTGGCTGCTGTGTGTGCTACAGCCTACTGGAGCTACAGGTAAGAGTTAGCTAAGAGGTAGACACCAAGATGATTTGAGCAGCCCTGAAAAGGGCTCAGGAAGCCCTCACATCAGAGATACTCATCCTCCCAGAATACCCCATATGCCATTGGCTACTAATTTCTTATATGAATATAGAGAAGTCTCTTACTCTCCTTGGTATAATTTCCTTATTTATAAAACAAAGAGATTAAACTACATTCCTTCTAATCCAATCCAATTTCCAAGGTCCCTTCCAAGTTTAAATGAACCTATGTTGTAGGTCATATTCTCTGGGTCACATGCTTCAGGAGCACAGAAGATGGAATACTCAATTTAAAGTCTGAAAGATGGTTTGAATTCTGCCTCAGAATTCTATATAAACCTAGAGAAGTCAATGAACCCCTCTCAGCCTCAGTGTACTCATTTGTAAAATGGGGGTGAAAATAATACCTACTACACAGGGTTGTTGAGATCAAATGAGATAAAATATGTGAAGTACTTTGCAAACTTTAAGAGCTACTGTGTCAAACTGTTCTTCACCTGAGTCTGTTTCTTCCTGAACTGGGCAAGTAGAATAAATGAGCTGTTTAAGATGACTTCCAATTTTGATTCTTACTGTAAGCAAAATAAAAGAAGTGGGCTTTTTTACCACTTACATTCTTGATGAACAGATGAGACATATAGATGGCACAGAGAAAAACAGCAATGTATATTCTAAGGAATTAAATGAAAAATAAAACAAGCATTTGTTAAATGATTACTATTTCCCAGGAACTGTGATGAGGGCAAGAGATACCAAGAAACAAAACAAAAGTTATTCCTGCTCTCATAGAGCTTACTTTCTAATGAGGGAACCAATATATGCATAAATTAGTCCATGCAAATAAAAATATGGAATAGATGGAAGGTAACCTTAGTGGGAAAGGCACCAGAGGATACAATCATTTCCAAGCTGCAGTCATCTGTTAAGACTTCATGGAGTAGATCAGATACAGAATAACATTTACATGCATGTTATCTCCCAAGGATACTACTTAGGATTGCTATCTCTATGCGCAGGCAGACATGGCTACAAAGACTGATAGAGGAACAGAACTGCCCATACGGCAGTACAAACATTGTAAAATATAGCTTGGATTTGAGATTGTGGCTCCCATTTGTGACTTGTGCTTCTTAGATCACAATCACTCAATGTTAGAGCTAAAAGGAACTGTGGCACTCACCTAGTTCAACCCCCTCTTTCAGCCAATGTGTAAACCAAGGCAACGCATCCAAGGTTCTGTGACTAGTAATCTGTGGAATGGGACTTTCATCCAGTTTTTCTGACTCTTGATAACATAACTTTCTTTTTCCTCTCAAAATCTACCTTATTTCACAGATACTTTCTGCATTGCTTTGTCTATAACAGTTGTTTCTTAAAAATTGTGCTCCAGGATGTTTTCTGACCCCACCTTTTTTGCTTTCATTGTTCGATTTCATCTCACAGCATGACAGCTATTTTAGACATCCATTTCCATCCATTTTCCTCATGTATCAATTCATAGGAGTTGTTATACTGATGCTGGCTATATTTTGGGTACCCATTATTAATAACCCCGTCTTTCTACATAATGTTAAGTTTTACTCACAGGTGATGCAGATTAAACTAGATGTGCCATCTGTGATAGGTTGAGGTCACATAGCCATGTATAAAGTGTAAAATGCCCACAGTTTTATTTTGCTCTTAGGTTTGACAACACCTTGGCATCATCCTCTGTAAATTTCCTCAAGGGCATGCTGACCTGATTTTGGTTCCTGGTATCTAATCTATTTCCTTTAGATCAGTATAATATTGCATAGTTTTTGTAAAAGTAGCAGAAAATAGTGCCAGTTTTCAGTCATGTAAAGAAATCTTGGCTATGGATGGGACTTCTCTAGTCTGCTACATCACCTCAATCTTTATCAATTTTATTGCAAAGGAGTTATCATTTCACCATTCACATGTGGTATTTGTGGGTGCTTCAAAGACATGGTCAAATTACAAACATTTCCTGGTTTATTCTTGCAAAGTAAAAAAATTAAGTTTTTCATTTCCAGAGATGAATCTGTTTCCTAGATTTATGAAAATATATTCTCACACCAGATTCAGATGCCTCTACTGCATTTACTAATCTATGTACATGTCATGTCTCTGTCTTCATTTGTCTTTTTATCCCTAATACTTTTCATAGACTAGGCACTTCATGAATTGTTGAAAATCTACTAAGGACATCATTATGCTTCTGATTACTAGCTTCCTAACCTCAAACTTATCTTTGATTCTCCTCATTCACTTTGCATTTCCTAATAATAACCATGATAATAATAAAGCTAATAAGCATTTTTCAACTTCCACTATTTTTTACAGTTGAGCACTGTGCTAACCACTTCACAAATTTCACATTTGATTCTCACAACAGCAGAGAGGTAAAATTGTCAGCCATATTTTACAGATGAAGAAACTGAGGCAAACTGATTAAGGTCACACAAATAGTCAATATAGGAGGTCACAGATGACCTCAGAACTTTCTGCTCCCAGACTCAACACTACCCTTGTTGCCACTTAGCTGCCTACCTAGAGAAAACTGACAGAAGTATGAAGGCGAGATGAAAGATTCAGTTTAGATATACTGAGTTAAAGCAACCAGAGAATTTGGAAATATGCCCAAAGGGCAACAAAAATGTGCATACCCTTTGACCCAGCAATACCACTACTGGGTCTATAGGCTGAAGAGATGAAGAAAAAGGGTAAAAACATTACTTGTACAAAAATATTTATAGCAGCCCTGTTTGTGGTGGCAAAGAATTGGAAATCAAGTAAATGTCCTTCAATTGGGGGATGGCTTAGCAAACTGTGGTATATGTATGTCATGGAATACTATTGTTCTATTAGAAACCAGGAGGGATGGGATTTCAGGGAAGCCTGAAGGGATGTGCATGAACTGATGCTGAGTGAGATGAGCGGAACCAGAAAAACACTGTATACCCTAACAGCAACATGGGAGTGATGATCAACCTTGAAGGACTCACTCATTCCATCAATGCAACAATCGGGAGCAATTTTGGGCTGTCTGCAAAGGAGAGTGCCATCTGTATCCAGTTAAGGAGCTGTGGAGTTTGAAGAAAGTTCAAGGACTATTCCTTTTAACTTAGAAAAAAACAGATATCTTATTGTCTGATCTTGTTACCTCTTAGAATTCTTGTCTCTTCTCTAAGGATATGATTTCTCTCTCATCACACCCAATTTGGATCAAGGTACAACATGGAAACAAAGTAAAGACTGACAGATTGCTTTCCGTGGGGGTGGGGTGGGGGGAGGGAAGTAAGATTGGGGGGGGGGAAATTGTAAAACTCAAATAATATCTTTAATAAAAATTAATTTAAAAGTTAAAAAAAAATAAAGAAACCAGTGAAACCACTCATTAGAAAGAAATTCAGGTCTGCAGTTTAGTGGAGAGTCTGAGTCTCAGCAGAAATTTAAGAAAAGGCAGCCAGGTGGTACAATGCATGAACTGATAGACCTAGGGTCAGGAACAAGTTCAAATCTCTGCCTTAGATGTTTACTATCTATGTGACCTTGATCAGATCTCTTAATTTCTATTTGCCTCAGTTTCCTCATCATTAAAATGAGGATAATAAAATATAGTATATGCTCTCTAGATTTGTTGTGAGATCAAATATGATAATAATTATAAAGCAAATAGTAGAGTAACCTCATAGAAATAATAGCTTTTGTCATCTGATGATGATGATGTTTGTACTGTGCTCATAAAAGAGACCATGACATCAAAGGAGGTGATGCCATGACAAGCAAGTGAATTGAATTTGAGTGTGCTAAATCACCAACCTCATTTTCTCCTCCAATAACAATAATCATAACAAAAATTTCAAGTTTTCAATAATCCTTTCCATCTAGCTCTTGAATCCTCTGTCATTTTCCCCCATACTTATTTTTTCACCATAATCTTTTAAACCTAGTAGAAACCTGATATTTCAGTCTATCAAACTTACTATTATCTCCCTTTCCCTCCCAGTTTTGTCCATTTCAGTAAAGCCCTCTCCTTCAAGTTGAAGGCCCTGGTCTCCTCAGCCTTTCACCATTTCCTTTTTACTAATACTTCACCCAGAATAATTCCTACTATTTGCCTCCTCTATTGCTACTCCAAAATTCAATGCCATTGAACTTAGAATCATAAGTTTAGGGTAAGATGGAAACTTAGAGACCATTAAATTCAATTTTCTCATTTTAAATATGAGAAAATTGAAACAGAGACTTGTTTACATCTCTTCATTACAAGGTTAGTGAACATCTGAGGCTGAACTCGAGTTCACATCTTCCTGTCTTGAAAGCTATCTACTATAGTACCCAAATGTCTTCAAGTCCAGCCTCCTCACTTTGTAGGTGACCCACAGGGAGGTGAAAAAATTTGCACAAGGTCACATAGCTAATAAGTGTCTGATGAAGAATTAAAATTCAAGTCTTCCTGACTATAAGGTTTGCCTCTTGTAATGAGGAAAAACAATCACAAAACTATGTTGACTTGGAACATTACAAAGTTATTTTACCAAACTTCAACTGAAGCTTTATTGTTACATAGTATTAATTTTTTTAATCTCTTCTTGATTCTTTCCTGCTCCTAACAAAAGTTGGTAAAAATCTATTATCTCCTTAAACCCCAATTTCTGACCTTGAAACCTGTCCCACTTTGGCAGATGACCTCTCCTCCAACTTTAAAAAACAAGCAACACATACATATACCTATGCACAAACACACTAATATAAGTAAAAACTCAAAAATAACCTCCTCCATTCCTTTAACTTCTTAATAATGTCCTCTATTTAATTCAACAAACATTTATCAAACACCTAATATGTATAAGGAACTCTTCTTTTTACTAATCGCCATCCTTCTGCTATCATTTCTATGAAGTCTTCCCTGACTCTCACTGGGGAAAAATAAAATATGATTTTCTATCTCTCTCTCCCTCTCCCTCTCCCTCTCCCTCTCCCTCTCCCTCTCCCTCTCCCTCTCCCTCTCCCTCTCCCTCTCCCTCTCCCTCTCCCTCTCCCTCTCCCTCTCCCTCTCCCTCTCCCTCTCCCTCTCCCTCTCCCTCTCCCTCTCCCTCTCCCTCTCTCTCTCTCTCTCTCTCTCTCTCTCTCTCTCTCTCTCTTCCCACCCCCACCTCCTTTACATGAATTTAATTTTCTCTTTTCATAGTAATCTGTCATTCTCATTCATCAAAAGATAAATTCCTTAATTGAACCCTTGTGATATCTATCCTTGCATCCCTAGGATCTAGCACAATGCTTGGTAATTCTTTCCATTATGGTGGCCTGTGGGAAACCATATAGTAAGAAGACAAATTTAAGGCTCCCTTCTGAGACCAACTGGCGGCAGAACAGGCCATGGTTCTGAGTTTGTTTGTTTCCTTTTTTGTTTCTTTCCCATTCTAGGGATACAGAGTAGGATCTCCACACTTGGTCAAGAGTGAAAATCACAGAAATCTGGGAATTAGAAGCCAGGCCAGGTTTGGTAGCCAGAATAGCATAGATACTGAAGAACAAGTAGTCACCTTCCAAATTGCAGCAAGTGGACATGAGATGGGTGGAACCAATGTTATGTAGGAACTCAGCTGTTGGGATTTTGCCACCAGGCCTCAAATTGCCTTTTCATCCTAGAACTCTCAGTGCCTTGGACCTTCTAACCCTGGAACATTGCTCCACTGGCCCAACTCTCTTCTCACACTTATGAGTTCCTCCCAGCTTCTCATAGACCAGCCATACCTCATTCTCCTGGTACTAATTCTGACTCTCATGGCAGTCACAATTTCCAACCCCTCACTTCCTTTTCTGTCCTCTTTTATGTGTTGTCTTCTACTTCAGAATATAAGCTCCTTGAGGGTAGAGACTATTATTTTTGTGCCCAATGTATGTTTGTTGCCTGCTTGAGACACTGAAATATTAAGTGATTAGCTTACATGTTCTAATATGTGACAAAGGAAAGATTTCAACCTAGGATTTCCTAATTCCAATGTCAACCATCTATCCCTCACTCTATGCTAAGGATTTCTCTACAGAGGTAATAATGCAAAGACGAATGGAAACCTTTATTGTCAAAGATGTAGTCCCTCTTCCTTGAACTTTTTCTACAATGCCAAGGAAACCTCTTTACCTGAAAATTCACTCTTGGTTGGTCTCATCTGAAAAACTCATTTCTCCTAGGGGCAGCTAGGTGGCATAGTGGACAAAGCACCAGCCTTGGAGTCAGGAGTACCTGGGTTCAAATCAGGTCTCAGACACTTAATGATTACCTAGCTGTGTGGCCTTGGGCAAGCCACTTAACCCCATTTGCCTTGCAAAAACCTAAAAAAAAAAACCCATTTCCCACCTCCCCACCCCCACTTGGGTAGTTTTTCCTAGGACCTCCATTTTAATGAGGACATATCTAGGCCAGCCACATCTTCATTCCTCTCAGGTGGTATTCCTGACTCTCCAGAGTTTCTCTAATACTCAGGTAGTTGCTGGAACAATTTTTTGTTAGTTTGGGGTTTTTTGTTTTTGATAGGCAGGGGAGTTAAGTGACTTGCCCAAGGTCACACAGAAAGTTTCAATTGTCTCAGGCTGAATTTGAACTCAGGTCCTCCTGACTCCAAGATTAATGCACTATCCACTGCACCATCTAGCTGCCCCCATGGAACAATTTTTAAATAAATGAATGGTTTTTATTTTTCCATCATTTTCAGTATTTTGGTTCTGTTGCTGTGGCCTATGAAGGATTATATACTGCAAGCTCAATTAAAAGAACTCAAGTCACCTTCAAGCCAGCAAGTCCTGCCAACAATCAATCAACAAGCACATATTAAATCATTACCATTTGCCAGACACAATACTAGGTACCAAAGAAACAATGGAAAGAGCAAAATAATCCCAGTTTACAAAGGGATTTCATCTTAATGGGGAAGACAACAAATATGTAATATGTTTGAAGACATAATCATTTTCCAATGAACATTCAATGTGAATAAAAATACAGCTATGACCTATTAGTGCAAATAATGACTCCTGTGAAGTGGTTGCATTATTCAAATTCTTGTTGCATATTTTCATTAGCCTGGAGCCCATGACCATATTTTACATAATTTTAACCTCGAATAATGTGAATTTAAATACATGCAACTACTTCATAAGACTCATTATTCACAGTAATTTGGCCCTAACTGTGGAAAGAAGTAGTCACCATGCTTCCTCAGTCAGAACTGATCCTTCCTTCTTTGGAAGCTACCCAGGGCTCTTTACCTTTCATATCATATGGTTATTTGTGTTTATCCAGGGGTCAGCTAATTGCTGTGCATGACTTTTTTATTTACACTTTTAAAAATATTGTCCGTTAGCTAAGGATGATTTTTTTACATATTTAAATACAATAAAACTTTATTTTAAAAAGTAAAAGCCACCCTTAGCACAGGGGCAATACAAAAACATATTACAGGTCAGAATTGGCTTTTAGGCCAGTCCTTGTCTTCCAAAGAGACTGGAAGGTAGAGAGCAGATTTTAAATCCTGTCTAAGACACTTATGAACTAAGTGACCCTAGATAAATCATAAACTCTCTGAAACCAATTTTCTCCATCTGTAAAATGTGTTAGACATTTTAAATAATACCTAATAAATAGGCACTTTAAATTTTGCCAATTTTTTACATATATTATGAGCAGCTAGTGGCACAATTGGATAGAGTGCTGGGTCTAGAGTCAGGAAGACTCATCCTCCTGAGTTCAAATCAAGCCTCAGATACTTACTATGTGACTGTGGGCAAGCCACTTAATTCTGCTTCAGTTCTTCATCTGTGAAGTGAATAGAGAAAGAAATAGCAAACCACCCAGTAGCTTTGCCATGAAAATTCCAAATGGGATCACAAAGAGTCAGACATGACTGAAACAACTAAAAAATTACATATATTACATATATTATTAATTCATTTGGAGGTAGATATTATTGCCTCTATTTTATGGAAGAGGAAATTGAGGAAGATAGCAGTTAAGTGACTTGTTCAGGATTATACAGCTGGTAAGTGTCTAAGGCAAAATTTGAATCGGGTTTTCCTGACTCCAGGTCACCTAGAGGTGCTCTAAGGTTCTTTCCAGATCTGAACTTATGCTCCTAAGATTCTATAACCTTACAAAGACCCAGACCAGTAAATTATAGCATATCAATTCTAACATCTCACTACTTTCTCTTACTGATTCCAACAGTTGACAGAAGAAAGTCCAAGGTTTCCTTGTGAATTGTATGGAGGGAGCAGGACTAAGTTTAATTCCTAACATTCTTTTCTTATAGTCTTTGTGTAGAATAACATACATATATTAAATGGTGTTAAATCTGTCAGCCCAAGTTACTATATTTAGATCAGTAGAGAGTATAGGAGACTTAAGTGACAATTAGGGAAAATATATTCAGAACTGTCATCGGCAAATATTTTTCTCCCCCTTGCCAGATAAGAATCGGAATTTGTAAAATGGCAGATCAGGAAAGGTGATTGAGGCAAAATGCTGGGGTCATTCTCCAAATAATCAGAGGTCAATGCTTGAAGAATAGTTGGGAAATGGGGTCCTAGTGATCAACACCTATTAGTGTTATCCCTTCTCTCACTTTCCCCTAGTCTGTGATTTTCATAGTTAGATGTCATGTTAACCAATACAGATGTATATAATTTGAAGTCTTTACAAAGCAAGAGGATTTAACAGCCCTGCTTCAATAAGTACAAACACACACTTACCCACTATGTTTTACGCCTGCCTGCAACAAAAACAGCTGAACAGATTGTGATGAAATTCAGAGACTGACAGTCTGACAAAAAAAAATCCCTTTTTGTCTAAAATCTGGCTTCCATAGGTTTTGCAAATCTAAATATTTGATTTTGCACTGGAAGAGGAGCCAGTCTTATGTACAATTTATGAAATAAATGTGTAGATACATGTTTTAAAATCCCCAAATTTTGTCAAAACACTGTCCGACTTTGGTGGTGGGTTTTGTATTTTTTTTTTAAAACTATGGCTTGGGTGGGTTTTCCCCATGGCTTCGAAGGTTTTAGCTATATTTATCTAATAACCACTCTTTGCAAACCAGGGTTTCAATGGTACTTTAACAGTAGTTTCAGTGTCGAAATGCCCTTTGCTCAGCAGGGAGCGTTAAGCCTTGCTGTATTGTACTTCCAAGACGCTTGCGAGCTGGAGTTGGGAGATAGAATATTTTCTTTGAAGTTCGCCTTTCACAACACACTGGGATGCAAACAAGCTCCCGTTACTCAGTAGTCAAACAATCCTGGCACCCAGGGACCAAGACTAAATAGTGCACCAAATTTTCTAATTATGTCTTTGTGATATTTACTCCATGAGGTGAGGTGAAAGCAGATTCTAATCAATATAAGACTCCTTGTCTAAACAGGACATCTGAGCTATGCAGTATTCTGTTTGTCGACTCAGTAACCCAGTGGTATGTCACCATCACAGTAAAAATAACTTAATTGATGAAAAACTTGGAAGAATTTAGGATAAAGTCCTAAAAGACAATTTTCCCCTCTGCTCCTTCAAGTTTGTTTCTTAATGGACCAAAGATAAATCGCATATGAACGAGTGAAGTTCAAGGTTACAGAACATACATTCTTGTTCTTCCCCCACATTATTATATTGACTTATGGAGCCTATTTAGTACTAACAGTTTAATTGGTCTCTCTCTATTGTAATGAAATCCTTTAACGGACTTTTTAAAATCCAGTTTGGAGGTTAAATTCAATTTAACAAACATGTATGAAGGGTTGCTATATATCATATTCTGGAAAAACAAAGAAGAACAAAGAGGTCTCTTGGTCCTCAAGGAGCATCATTGGGGGGGGGGGGGTAGGTTCAATATCAGGACCAGAATGTGCAGTAAAGGTAAAGGAAAGTTACCACAATTGAATTTCACATGTAGGAGAGAATTCAACAATTCAATTCCACAAACAATTACCAAGCACCTACTATGTGCCAGATACTGAAATAAGTACTAAGAATAAAAGGACAAAAACTGAAAGTCTCATCAAAGGGATTCATTCTATTTGCAGTAGAAGGGATACAACATGTACTTAGAAAATGAAATTCAGTACATAGATATACACATAAAATGATATGTAATGTACATATTTTATATATTATATATACACTTATATAATACAATGCATTGTAGGAAGGAGCATCAATGGTTGGAGGAATCAGGAAAGGTTTCTTGGAGGAAGTAGGCATCTGAACCAAGCCTTAAAAGATCATAGGGGTTCCAAGAGATGGAAGTGAGTAAAAAGAGTATTCCAATATGTGCAAAAAAAAAAGCACAGGACTAGGAGAAATAAAGTTTTGGAGGCTGTTCGCCATCAATTTTATAACATTGGCTGAAGATTAAAAAATGAGAACTACAAATCAGAAACCAAGAACAAAGGCAGACTCAAGTACTATATGAAGTACTGGACTTGGGAGTTAGAATGATTTAGGTTAAAACCCTGTCTTTGATCCTTACTAGCTGCATAACCAGGGGTGAGTTATTGAACTCTCAGTCTCAGTTTTCCCATCTGTGAAATGAGAATTATTACAGCACTCACCTCCCATGAATACTATCAAATCGCATACATGAGATAACATATATAAAGCATTTTGCAAACCTTAAACATTGCAAATGTCAATTATTGCTATCTACTAGGAAAAACTATTAAGTTCTAAAAACCTGTGGGGAAAATATCCAAGTATTTGTAGATTCTTAATGTTTCCTATCAACTAAAAATCTTAAATATCTTCAGAAGATATGAATTCACAAAGTTTTCCGGTACCTGACTGACACAGAGGTCAGTATTTGCATTTTAGAGAAAGGAAAACTTAGAGACTAAAGCAACTTGTTCTTTGTCTCCCACAGGAAATCAGTGACTCAGAAGGGGATCTGAAACCTCTTTCCCGTAACAATTACTGAGGCAGAAGCACCAGAGGAACATTTTTGACCAAAGTCCTTCCCTCTCAAAACTCTGTGATCCTAATCCAGAAGATACTTTGGAGGGTTGACAAATCTGATTCCTTTCTGTCTCCCTACCTTATAACTTTTGGACACAGCCCAAAGGTAGCAAAATGTCATTTTGACCTTGATTTTAAAGCTGCAAAAAGAAATGTCATCAGCTAAATTTGGTTCAAAGGACATAGGAAGATGAAATAGGTAACTAGTAAAAAGCAGTTAAGGAGACAAAAACCACACAAAGCTTGTTTATTAAAGTATATTAGGCCAAAATGAAACTACTAAAAACACATTAGGAGAAATGACACATTAGGAATATAGAATTCAAGAGTGAGTGGCACTTTAGATGAAGTTTAGAAAATTAAGTCATTGACCTGCAGTTGAGATTAATGCCAAACAAGGTGCCCCTTCTTCTGAAGTAATGAATATTCTTCAAACAGCAAGGGAGCACTGACTGCTGTTTGATGCTGATGACATTGAAAATTTAGGAGAACAAAAATTCCATCATTTTTCATTTGTATGCAAATTTGCCTGTTCCAGAAATTAACCCCTGAACCCCATGTCAGTTCTCATCTGGAGGAATTCTCTTTGCTAGCGCCACACAGTGCAGTCTTGTTGCTATCCTGGGGTCACTAGGGCTTCCCCAGTTTAGGGGAAAGGAAAAAGACCAAAGTCATAATGCCTGCTTTGTTTACCCTCATTAATGGGGGATAAAGGAGCAATAGAAGCAGAGGCATGTTGTAAAATGCACATCTCTGATGCCTGGGCCTGTATACTAGCATAATTGAAATGCAAAATGCAGCTGCACCTCTTTTGGCTGAACAGCTATCCCTAATCACTTCTACTAGTCTTAAGGTGAACTATGGGACAATATACAAATCCTATTACTCTGCTTTTCAGCCAGGTCTTCAGCTGTTAAAAAGTTCCTTTGTTGCTTCCCACCTTAGACAAATGCTACTATCTACATGTGAAGGGGAAAGGGGTGATTGAGCTTTTTTAATTGATGTGGATTTAATTATGCTAATTTAGACAGCTGTAAAACGTTTTTCAGGATAGCGACATAATGGTACTAGCAAATACAGGTGTCCTTCACTGCAGGGGTTTACTATTTAACCTTAGTGGCTTTTAAAAAAGAAGGGGGAATTCAGAGCTCTGGTTAATGAGAGAGAGAGAGAGAGAGAGAGAGAGAGAGAGAGAGAGAGAGAGAGAGAGAGAGAAGCAGCTCTCCTTTCTAAACAATCTAAGATCCATCCATGCAACTTCGCTGCAATCCAAAATATCACACACTGGCTCATTATTCTTTCATTTGAAAAAGAAACATAAGGATAAGAAGGGAATAGTCTCTACTCACGAAAAACCCTCTTCCTGCTTACTTGCTTAATACTTGTCTATAACTGGGTAGCCTAAAGTTTAGAGACTGAGCCTGTGTTTTCTAATCCGTATTTATGAAACTCAAAGGAAAGATCTGATTACAAAAAGCAGCAACCTGGAAATTTGAAGTGAAAATCAACTTCAGTTTTCATATTTGAAAAGTCATCACATGTTTAAGTGAGGGGAGTATTGGAAGTGAGTTGAAATAACAGCAACAATGAGACATTGAAAAATTACATAGTGAAAATCATCATGTCTCTAAATTACAAAGTCTTGGGTTCTAGTCTTACCTCTGACATACTGTGAGATGACACTAGGTAATTCATTTAACCTCTGAATGCCCCAGATACTTCTCTAAGACTGTACAAGTTGAAGAATAGTTGCCAATCTACCTTGATCCAGGGCTTTCCTCACAGAGTGTCACATCAATGACATCACAGGTACAGTCTTAAAAATATAGAGGCTTTGTGATTTCAAAGTTTATTTACAGTCAGAAGCTCATTTGCTCTTCACAAGAAGCTAATCAAGTGAATAATATAAGAATTACTGTTCCAATATCACCACAGAGAAAGTGAAATTGACTGACTGGTTGTCAATCAGATTTCTGGAGATCCAAAAGCTTGGACCAGGAATGATCTTATCTTCTGTCTGATCTTGCCTTGCTTTCTTAATATCTTCTTACTATGACACAGTGTCAAGTATTCTGAAATCACTAGTGGGAAAATAAAAGGAAGTTATTTAAAATGTAGTGTCCTGATTAATGATTAAAACTCTCCACTCTGATGGGCTTTTGAATTGTAGTTCTTTATGTCATAATGGAAAGGACTCAGATTTCTAGTTCCATTTCTTTTGCCACTTCCTTCGTGTACTTAGAAAACATTTTTAGTACTCACGGCCTCAGTCTGTTCATCTCAAAGGGACATATTTAGGTTAAATTAACTCCTACATCCATTCCTGCTCCAAAATTATAGAAATTAAGGTGAAAAGTTGTAAGAAATATTGTAGAAATTACTTAAAACCAAGAACTCACATAAATTCACATTTAAACTAAACAAATGCACAATCTTAAAAGATATACAAAAATTATTTTTTCCTGTCATATAAGTATAAAACCCAAGAAGGATAGGTCATGGGGAACCACAGTTGGACTGCACAACCCTCTTGATATAAAATCACATATCATACCCCAAATAACATAGCAGAAAGTTCATTAGGTTGAGAGCCAGAAGATCCAAGTTTAACATGGTTTGGAGATGGAGGATCTGCTTTTGAATCATCATTACCTGCTTTCATACTTATTACCTGTGTTCATAGGATCACATATGTGACCTTGGGTAACTAATTTCTCTGGGTCTCATTTTCTCATCTGTAACATCAATAAGATTAGATTAAAGGAACTCCAGAGTCCTTCCCACCTCTGTTTCCTATGTTTCTAGTCCCATCACAGACTCCTTCATGCAAGTTGACCTTGGGAAATAACTTTGTTTTTCTCATTCTTTCACTATTTTTCTTTTTTAAAGAGGAGGCAATAACCCTAGGACTACCTTTCTCTTAGAATTATTATAAGGGTCAAATGAGACATTGTAACAAGGGCTTTGTAACCTTACATCTCCATGTAAATGTAAATTTATTACTTTAAATTGTGAAATTACTATTAGAATAGTTCTAGGAGCTGTTTCTGCTCTTCTGTGGGACTAAAAATAGAAGCAAAGCTACTTATATAGGGTCTTTAATAAATCATACACATAGCCTAAATGTTATTAAGATATTTACAAATGGAGATTGAAATGTGGTCATTTGTAACATAAGTAATACTTCTATTAATAAAGAAAATGTGTTTCATTGACATGTTTTGTGGTCAGAAACTTCATTACCAGAGATAAAGAAAAATTACATAGATACATGCTAGGATACTGGAAAGGATGGTTTACAGTAATTTTTTTTTGAATCATTAAATCCCTATTTCAATACTTCAAAAGATTAGTGATTTCATTAGCATGGATATTCTCTCTACTTATGCAAACCACAAACACTCTGTCTTGGGTAGAGAGTCTGGTGGTCAGTTTTTTGGTAATAAGCCTTTCTGATCTTAGCTAGACTGGTTCTCCCTTGATGAATATACATTGGATCAGAGAACCAAAATGCAAAGCCTTTTTGACTTGATAGGTCTTGCCAAGTATTCTACTAACAAAGACTTTAAGAATCCAGGGTCACCTCCACATAAGGATGAGGTTTAAAAGTATGACATTACTGAAGGATCATTAAGTATTAAGTAAAATGTCAAATGTGTCAAATTTGAAATTTAGATTTTAATATCAATTTTCAACTACTCCAGAACTTCTGTGCATAAAGTAAAATATTATAAATGAAGAAATATATTCATATTACATATTACACAAATGCATATATGTACATATTTTGTTATACTATAATTTGTACAATAGATTTGCTACTGGCAAGACAATAATTCGTATTTGGATATCATTTTAAGATTTGCAAAGTCAAAATGATCCTATAAAATAGTAAGTGCAGGTATTAAAAGTTGCATTTTAGAGCAGCTAGGTGGTGCAGTGGCTAGAGCACCAGCCCTGGAGTCAGGAGTACCTGAGTTCAAATCTGGCCTCAGACACTTAATAGTTACCTAGCTGTGTGGCCTTGGGCAAGCCACTTACTTAACCCCATTGCCTTGCAAAAAAAAGTTTCATTTTATAGATGAAGAAATAGAAGTTCTGAGATTTTCAATAATTTTAAATAGTAACACAGCTAGTTAGAACAGGAAGTAAAAATAAAGCTCAGGTTATAACTTCAAGGATAGCATTTTTTTCACTGGTAAAATACAGTAAAGTTAGGAGACAGGATGATATCCTCGAGAAAACTGAGTCTATTCCTCTATGACATTGTTCATAGTCCCCAACCCAGTAGCCATCAGGAGGAGACAAAAAGAAAAGGGCAGTAGAAATTAAAAAGAGGAAGAAAAACCATTGTGATAGAACAAGGGTTGTGGCTGCCCAGGACCAGAAGAGGGAGCAAGGCAGTCACTATGCAACATAGCAAGCAGAGAAAGTACCTCCATGTAGGACCTCAAGGAAATGCCTCTTCCCCCTAGTGTTGGCAACCTGATACAAATCCCCAGGTGTCCTATCTTAGATACAACTCTGTCTATTATTTTATGAGGACAAGTCAGTAGTTAACTGGTGGACAAGGTTCAAACTACCTCTTTCTCTACCTCCAAAACCACTGACCTACAATGAGAAGATTCCTACAGGTAAAATGAGCCACCATTCCCCCCCTCCCCAAGTTCTCCCGTCTCTTTCCCACACCTAGTATCATCTAGATCTGATTAGGACATGTAGAAGAAACAAGAAAGAAGTAAGAGAGTGAGGCATAGGAAGAAAAAGGAGAAAAGGGGTTGAAAGACAGAATAATGGAGGGAGGAGAGAGAAAGACTAGAGGAAGCCCAGCGAGAGAAGGAAAGGAAAGGGTTTTATCCAGGAATTCCCCCTGCCCCAATACGGTTATAACTCCCTTAACCAAGCAAGACCTCCACTAATTAAACTTCAAAATCAAGCACTGTCAATTTTGTTAAAATTATGTTTGTTTTGTAAATAAAACTAGAAGGAATTTCTGAGGTGATTTAGAACAGCCCCCTTGTTTTAAAAGTAAGGAAACAGAAGCCAGAGAAATGATGTGACTAGCCCAAAGTCACTACAAATCCAACATCCTCTCCACTATATCCTACTTCCTCTCTAAATATTTAATAAAGAGACATCACTGATTTGTGTGATAAGACCACTTGCTGGTTGGCAGTATTGATATATCACATGACCACACTAATTGCAATATGTTTAAAAATAAAATTCAAAATGGTGGAATTGCATTTGACAGGTGAGTAATATAAGTGGATTTTAAGCTGCAGATTAAGGACAATGGAAGATGAAGGTGTGAAAAGACATTGGAGACATGAACTTGAAACTGAACTGGCAGTATTTCAAGGTTACCTGATAAGTTGGAGGCAGATGGTACAATGTGGTGCAACATCTGGCACTTCAACCTTAGAGAACTGGGAAACATTCTAGAAGATGGGGAGGACAAAAGAGGAAATGTCAACCATTCTCTTTTTTCTTCTTATAACAAATCCTTAAACTTAACTGGTGGAGTGTTCTGAAAAAAAAAAAGAGCCATATGATGGAAAGACATGATAGAAATGACTGAAGAAACAAAGTTAAGTAATACATGATCATTTCTAACAAATGGGGACAAGTAGTTTTGCTTGGCTTTGGCACTGAACTCCAAATAAAGGAGGAGAAAGAACCTTAAGAACAATTAATAAAATAAAAACAATTAATTAACCATGATACAATATTAGGCAATTTGATTGCCTGATTAGGGACTTTGAAGGTTGGAAGAGGGAGAGACTATGTAGTCAATCTTACATGAAATATGAGTATGAAATATATAGGTGCAATTCCTTGAAATGAGAAAAAAAGAGATATCCCATTCTCCCCAAATGTCTCTATATAGAATCAAAGAAACATGGAAACAATAACTAATAAGTACAGGGCCAGTTTTCAGATGAGACACATGGGTTGCTTGAGGTGTGTAATTGTGAGAAAACTCTAGGCATCAATCTGTAGATCTGACTGAGTTTCTGGTCAGCACTACCTAAGTCTTTAGTTAAACAGTCTTCAAGTCGAGGTAGAGGTAGTCCAACTTCTCAGACATGCTGGATTAGGTTTAAACATGCAATAAATTTTGTTTCCCAAATTCCCATAAGAGAATGAAATTTTCTCACAGGACAGAAATTGGACAAGACCCTTAATTGATTAGAAAGAGAAATGAACTAGCTCTAGAACTGAGTCACAAGATGGAGTCAGTGTGGTTCACCCAATCTCCAATACCACTTGCTGTTCTAATTCCCTCAATTCTCTCACTCCTCATCTCTATCTAGTAGAATCCTAGCTCAACTGCCACCTACAATGCAAGGTCTTTCCAGATCTTTCTAGTTAATAGTGCTCTCTTCTTTCTGAAAATACTTTATGCCCCTTCCTTTTTTTTAAACTCATCTATATACATGTGTATCTCCCCTTCTCCACTCCCTATACTCAATAAAATGCAAATTCCCTGAGGGCAGGGATGATTTCATTTTTTGTCTTTGTATCCTCAGAGTCTAGCATAGTGCATTGTATTAAATAACAGTTTGTTGGGTTGAATTCAATTGAAACTTGAGTTGGTGGGGTGGAACAGCAGCAGAAATGAAGCAAATTTGACTTTAGGCTTACAGGATACTGGTGTCCTTGGTGAGCATGTCAGTATTGGGAAGGGTAAATTGGGTAGTAGGGGCAAAGGAAGTGGGGGATGATGAACTTGGTGTAAGTCAGTGTGTGCACTAAGGCCTGGACAGGGTGGGAAGCAAGGGGCCATTTCACATGTTTTCAGGTTAGCTTAACGCCATCTTGCTGCAGCTTAGTTAAATGAGCCACATCTTATTTCTCTGAGTGAAATTCAGGGCATACTATCTCACTGCCTTCTTCTTCCCTTTTAAACTCTGGTTTCATCTATGATTGAATCTTACAAAGGATTCACATGAAGACATTCAATTTGCCAAATGAAAGTCCTCCTGTCTTTATTTTTTAAAATTGTTTTTGATCTACTCACATTTACTGTTTGCTGTCCATTGCTATAGGATCGTATATTAAATTTAAACTCCTGCTTGTGTTCTATGAGGTTCTTCAACCAAGCCTTTCCTATGCTCTGGTATACCCCACTGCCCTTAATTTTGATTTTACTCCAGCTCATGCTTTCAAGCTTCAGCCAAACTATCCTGATTATTGACTACATAGGGCTGGTTCATTTACACCTCTCAGCCTTCTCAATAGGCCATTGTTCTCCATTAATCATGGAGAACTCCAGAATACTGTTTGAAAATGTTCTTTCCCACTATAAAAAAAAATAACTTGGTCCTAAAGACTTCCCAAACCACTAACCATGTATAGATTATCATATATTTATATCAAATTAATCTATCTTATGGGCATGTGTTGATACATTTTTGTTCTATTTATTATTAAATATTTTAAATGCTTTGTCCTATATACTTTATTTCATTGCTAATTCTGGAGGAATAGGAATTTTTCTCTTATAATAACTCCTTATAGTGCTTAGTGATTTATTTAAATTTTCAAAGCATGTGTGAATAACCTACTATGTCCTAGATAAACTATTGTCAATAAATTTCTAAAAGGGTCATATGTTCATACAATCTTTGTATAAAGACCCTCAGATCAGCAAATAAGTAAAATAATATTTAAATCTAGGGAGAAAGAACTTATTTGTAATATTAAACATCAAATCTTCAAAGATTAACAGAAAAATATATATAGTGTCTGCTATGCTCAATGTATTTTACTTGGTACGGATTCCTTAATTGCAAAAGTCATCACTGGATGAACAGTATCAAGATGGAGTATCTGTGTCTTCTCTCAATCTTTTGTCTGTATTTGGGTAATGTGAGATGAACAAAACAGGCACAAGATAGATATTCCTGGTTTCAGTCTACCTTGTGGCCACTTTAAATCAAAGGATCACAGGACCATAGATTTAAAAGTATAAGGAGCATCAGAGGCTATCTAATCTAACCCCCTAATTTTACAGATGGGGAAACTAAATCTGAGAGAGACACTAATTGATTTGCTCAAAGTCATACAACTAGTAAGTGTTAGGGGTGGGATTTGAACCCAGCTTCCCATCATGTATGACTCAGGATCTCACACCATGAGATGGTGATGAGTACCTTGATTGCAAAATTGATTACTCAACAAAGGTTAAAAAAGGCTCTCTTCTAGTTTCCCTCTTAGCTTCAGTGTCCTTAGGAGAGTTGCTTTCAAAGTAATTATGTAATTTTCTTTTTTCTACATTGTAATATTTTTACCTAGTATTCAAATTCCTTGAAGATAGGAGCCATTCCATTTGTGTCTTTGTATCCCTAATACTTATAACAGTTCCTGATACATAGTAGATGCCTAGTAAATGCTTCTTTTGATTGTTTATGGTTCTTTAGCAAAATTTATAATTCATATATTTCATAATGATACTTTAGTATTTATCAGATACCAAATGATGGTTACCTGGAATTGTCACCATCACAGCAGAGTTCCCTAAAGTGCAGACATGGAATATCAGAATTCTCTACAAAGCTCTTCTGAGGGTCCAAAGTCCACATCTACAATAATAGTGGAGAAGCCAGTCTTTCTCATAAAGGATCAACAGTACTGTCCTGACTAAACAAACAAGCTAACCTGGACATCTTTCAGTGCTGGTTACAGTAACTGGACCTGCTCTACAACAGGTAGAGAGTTTTGCAGAGCCCTATTTCTGAAAAAAAAATGCTAGAACAAATTCTCAGTTGAACCCCTTTGTTAATTTCAAGTTTAGGACAATAGTCAGAATTCTAGATCTTCCAGGATGAGATAACCAGGGTTAATGTTAATCTTTGAAAAGCAATTTGGGGCAGAAATATTGTGCAACTCCCCTGGTGCCCAGTAGTATATCAAATTCCTTTTGTAGTTCCAGAATAAAATCTTATAGTCTTTTCATAGGAGTATAGAGTTCACTATGTGCCCATGTAAGCAGTTTATAAGTTCAAAAATGGCCTTTCTTCATACACTGAAGAATTGTAAGTTTTTTAAACCAAAAACATCAAATGTAAACAGAGCTAAGATTTGTGCCCTGATACATTTGGATAAATATGCTTATGTACCCCAACTCCTTGTTACCATCTTGGAGATGGTCTCCATCTATAGGTTTATTGATAAATCCCAGAGAATAATCTGTATTTTCCTGTTATGTTATTTTAACCTTATATTATTAAGGTTTCTTACAGCTATTACCAGCCTCAGTTTCCCCAGAAGCAGGGATTTTGAAAGTATGTCACGCTACCCATCCTCAGGTCTCCAATTTCTAATGTCAAACTTCAGAAATCCACACACTTTATACCTCGACTCTAGTTCTTCCTAAATCTGAATTGCCATCTCTCCTATCCAGTCCTTGGACTTAAACCTTGCAATCATGCTTCTATTTTTCATTTGGCAAGACCTTCTGTTGTCTAGATTACTAAAGGTTAAAAGAAGTCTATGTCGAATTCACTGTAACGGGCTTCCATATATGTGTGTGTAAATTATATTTGCAGGGAACTAACATTTCCCCTAAAGCCCTCCCCCACTCCTCTCAGAACTCCAACTGCAAAACAATATATATTCCCATGAATATATTATCAGTCCTAACTTGACAATCTTGCTGTTGACAATATTGGTTATACTTCACTTCATCCTCCTCCTGTGGTCCAAAACCAATTCCAACCCCCCTGGGTCCTTACTGGGGTTGTCTAGCAGCTGAAGGGCCAACTGCCAACTGATCTGGAGCGTCGACTTTCCAGCATCAGCACCTGACTTCCTGGCTGGCTTCCTCTCAGGTCTCATTGGTTGATGCGGCAGCTGTGAAACTGACAATGGACTTGGTGTTGGGTCAAGTTTTCTGTCTGGCTGACTTGTTCTCTTCGATGCCATTTTCCTTGACTCACCCTTGATTACGAGGAATGTTCTCAATTACATTTCAAAATAATATGATATCCAAAAGCAAAGCTTTGGAAAAGACTTTTTTTAAAAAAAGTATTACCCATTCCTATATTTTTTTTTAATGCAGAAATGTAAGAAGTAGTGCTTAGAGACAGCCAAATCCTGGTGCTTAGCCCAGTAGTATATCAAATTCCTTTTGTGGATCCAGAGTAAAATCCTATAGTCTTTTCATAGGAGTATAGAGTGCACTATGTGCCCATGTAAGCAGTTTATAAGTTCAAAAATGGCCTTTCTTCATACACTGAAGAATTTGTAAGATTTTTAAACCAAAAATATCAAAGGTAAAAAGAACTAAGATTTGTGCCCTGATACATATAAACTTCATATAAAATAAAGTACAGCTGTAGGTTAAAGTGGTCCTACATTTGAGAGTTAACAGACAAACCACTGCAAGGTTTGCCTGCAAGTAGAAAAGTTCTATCTTTGCTTAAGATTTCTTTATGAGTTACAGTGCAGTAAAAGAAAAGAAAAAATCAGATCATGGTGCTCCAGGCTCACAGTGCAAAAATTCTATTTGATGTAATTTGTGTGGCAGAGGAAGGGAAGGAAGAAGGAAGGAAGGGAGGGAGGGAGGAAGGGAGGAGGGGAAGAAGGAAGGAAATGGTTGACCATGGTTGAGATCTTGGAAATCATTTTGTTTTAAAGGAAGAAAAGCACTAATTGTTTTTAATATTTTTTCTATTTGGAAACCAAGTTTCTTAGAAAGGTTACATTAGCCCCTTCCCCCATACATAAAAATAACAGTTTAACTGAAAAACTGTCCATGGAAATTCTTCTGAGACATAATCTCATAGAAAATAATTTGGTTTTAGTCCCCCATAAAAATCAGCAACAAAAAATTCTCCACAATTTCTACCAATATTTCATTACACAACTATATTTCAAATCTCCTTTCCCCAGAAAAGAGATTCCACAGAATCTTATTTCATATTTCATATATATATATCAGCTTTTTTTTAAAAGAGACAGACAACAGAATTATATTCTAATATCTATTTAACATGATCTAGGCCAATGTTATTGAGTTAGTGCAAAATTAGACACTCTCTGCTACTTGTTCAAGATATGGGACAGTTTTCCTTTGACCTTTAGAATCCAGGCTAAAATCTAAAGGATTAAAGTCAACCTTCAGTAAATTCTTCTAATTTCAAATAATAGAAAATACATATGGGGATTCAAAAGATTAAAGTGGTAGTAAATAAAGAATGCTAATACATGGTAGTCCAAAAGTCTTAGTGCAATCGTAAGCTGGTTGTAACTGGCACTGACTTTTAGAACATCCTGTATCTTTTAAAACTGAGAGAAATTCTTTAAATACGTCTAGTAATCTGAGCTGAAGATTACTTAAGCCTTTGAGGGGGTCAGGGATGGGAAATAACATCTAATTCAATGAATGTAAAATATCCATAAGATAATATCCACCTGTTCATGAACACGAAACTCAAAAAGTTGAAAAAATTATAGGGTAAGTTTTTAATGCATCATATGCAAGTATAAAGAAATTTTAAGTTATATCAGTGGAAAGGCAAAGATAAATATTTAAGTAGGAGAAATAAGCAGAGACTGAACAACCACTAATGAAGGATGTTATAATGGAGATTCCTTCCTGGTATAGGTGGGAGTTGGGTGGCTGATGAAATCTTTTCCAACTCTAACTTCTGTAATTCTGTGAAACGCCTCCCAGGTGCATCTGTTTCTACCAAAATTTGAGAAGACTAATGAGGCTGCAAATATCATCACCAAAAAATGTTCCATTTAAGTGAATTTGAGGGTTCTATAGCCTAACTGTTACAATTTATACAGAGTTAATGTCATTTGACTGAATCTAGAAGCATTTGCCTGTAACAAACTGTAGAAATAGGTGCAAGATGAGCATTTCTGGTTGGACATTTCCTAGTTTTTACAACTTTTCAGGGTTTTTTCCCTGACCAATGGATTTTATAAAAATTCGTACATTTACATTTTTTCCCACTGCTCAGAAGTCTTTGAATAATGGATACATTTAGATAGTTTAATAAACAAACTTTTTAAAAAGCTTAATAGATATGACATTTCTTGCAATTATTTTTCCAAGACACAAGAAAATGCAAGGAAGAGTCAACAAATAGATGTAACATTGATTTATTTTCAGCTGTAAAAGAAAGCAAAATGGACTCAGACCAAATAAGAAAATACATTTTTCCAGGAAATTACAGGAAATTAATGATAAATCACATATTTGTTTTATTTTGACTTTTTAAAAAAGCATCATATAAATTCCCTACTTTCTTCCCTCTCCCAAGTCTAACCTCATCTTTTCCCAGTTTATCTATTACTTAATGAAGTAATTCTTTTGAAATAATGTTGCTAGCATAATTGACATTATATACTTCAAATGTATATTATAGAATAGTCTGTCACTAGACACTAAATTGAAATTTTAAAGAAAATGATAGAAATAGCTGTAAGGGGAAAAGTACCCTTTTAAATCTAATTTGTTATGCACCACAGTAGGGTAATGGATGCAATGAAAGTTCTTTTATTGAGTTCCCATGTCCAAAAGGTATTTAGGTAGCAAAGGATGTTAAGCAGACCCCCTGTGCTTCTCCTTTAACTAAAGATAGCAGGAAATAAGGTATATAGGTTTGTGTCCTCCTGATTTTTATTTCCTCAGGAGTACAACTGATGTAAAGGGCACCTTAGGCTACTTAGCAGATCACAAAGGGTGCCCTAGACCCCCTTGCTGTCTGCATGAATAGAGTGATCTAAAGGATGGCTGAAACCATACAGGGATTTAAATCCTTCAGGTGGGTCTTTTCAAATTCCAATAGTGAGGAGTTACTGGAGAATTGGTAAGGATTTCACTAGGCCTCAGCAGGTTTGAGATCAAAAGCCTTAGTTAAATAAAAGCCTGTTGGGAAATCTTAAAACCTCTTTGTAATGTAACTTTAAAAAGTTAATACAAAGAACCCTTATACTGAAGCTGGAAACAGCACGAACAAAGGGTATATCAAAACTGATTCCATTAAGAGAAAGCAGATATACAAATTCACTTAATTTAAAGAGCAATCCAGTTATATTACTTTATTACCATTAAAAAAAAAACCTTTTAGCTTCTTTTTGTTGTTCAGGTATAGTATTTAAACCTCCATCTTTATTTATTTGTAGAAGAGGAAGATCAGTGAGGGATTTTCTATCAACTCTCAAACAGGACTCTTTTCAAACAAAGTAAAATTAAATATATGTTATCGACACATCAATCAGTTTGTTCTCTATTATTTCATAGTATCAAACTGCTAATTGCCCATCGTCCTTAAAAAATAAATCTTCAGTTGATATTGATTGATATATTATTAATGAGTCTTTATTAACATGTAATCTTTATAATTAATAACAATCACTTTCTCAGTAACTTAGAAAATTTCATTAATTAAGTTCCTTTAATGAGCAAGAAGGGATATTTGGTTAAAGGAACAAAGTGCTGCTTGAGTCTACCTCCTTGCTTTTGGATCTTCCTCTTTAGTTTTTCAGTTCTCTTTCTCACTGATGCAGAATATTACCTTATTCGTACAATAATGAGGCCATAAAGGCATGTACTATTCAAAGGCCAAATGACTTGTCAAAGATAACATTGCTCATTGGAGATATATACCAAGACTAGAACTCAGATCTCAATTCCTACCTTAATCCTTTGTTACCCCACTAAGTAGCTCTGTGTGTGTGTGTGTGTGTGTGTGTGTGTGTGTGTGTGTGTGTACACAACCCTGCCGGATTTCAAGAGTGAATTAATCAGTCAGTAAGTAATAATAATTTTTAATTATTATATAGCAAATGAACATACAAAGAAAGACCAAAAAAAAAGTGACTGCCCTCATGGAGCTCATATAGGAATGAGAACATATAAATATCTAGATATATCAAGACATTTCTAGCGTAAATGGATTATCTTAAAGGAGGGTATTAATAGCAAAAGGAACCAAGAAAAAACCCCTATATAAGATGAAATTTGATTAAAATCTTAAAGGAAAATAAGGAAACAGAAGTGGAGGTTAGGGGAACAGAGCGCTGCAGGAATAGAAAATGGATCGGAGTGATGGGAACCATCACTCTGGTGGGGAAGGAAAGTATAAGAACCATAAGAAGACTAGAAAGATAGGAAAGAAATAGTTTGTGAAGAGTTTTAAAAGTCAAACTTGTCTCTGTATTTGATCCTGAAGTTAACAGAAAGGCAATGGAGTTCATTGAGTTGGGTGGTGGCATGATCAGACCTGCAATTTTGGAAAATCATTTTGGCAGCTGAGGAGAGAATGAACTGAAGATCAAAAAAGACTTGAGAAAGATAGATGAGTTAGAAGGCTATTTTAGGATCAGAAAATAGGTGGTTGGCCTTACAAGGGTAATGGATATGTAAATGGAAAGAAAGGATTGTATATGATAGATGTCAATCTAAGTAAAATTTACCTATGAAAAAAAGAGTAAAATTATTTGGAGACAAATCTTTGAATTCCAAAGAATTGGTCATTTAAAGAAATAGAAACTATAGAAAATTTCAGCAAAGAAAATGACAACAGTGAGATAATATGCCAAAACTTTTGGGCTAGACATAAAGCTGTCCCAAAGGGAGAATTTATATCTCTCAATGCATTTAATAATAAAAAAAGAAGAAAAAAACTGATCGATAAATTGTAAATGCCACTAAAAAATTACAAAAATAAGCAATCAAAAAAACAACAGCAAAGCACCAAAATAGGAGTCTTCAAAGATCAAAGATGAACAAAATTGACAGCAAAACAATACTGAATTTATTAAACTAGGAGTCTACTTAAAAAACAAGCAAGAAAAAAAGAAAACAGTTAAGTTGGCAGACTGAATTTTTAAAAGAGAATGAAATCAAATTCTTTTAAAAATTCTGAAAGAGAACTCACAACAATGAACTATAAAATAAAAGAAATTATCAGTAAATACTTTGTCCAATTATATGCCAACATAGAGGGGCAGCTAGGTGGCACCATAGTGCATAGAGTATCAGGCTTGGGAAAAAGGGAAGATTCCTCTTCCTGAGTTCAAACATGGACTTAAACACCTACTAGTTGTATTACCCTGGGTAAGTCACTTTCCCTTTTTGCCTTAGTTCTTCATTTGTAAAGGAAACTGGAAAAGGAAATGGATGAATGGATAAACCCCTCCAGTATCTTTGCCAAGAAAACTACCAAATGGTGTTTTGAAGACTTGGATTGACTGAAACAACTGAACAACAAATGTCACATAATTAATGACTTAGATAAAATGAACAAATGCTTGTAAAGTTGTAAAATACCTATATAAACATCACAAGAAATATACTGTATGTATAAATCAATATCAGAGAAATAAATTGATAGGTTTAATATGAAAAACATTAAAAGAATGAATTCCAATAGTACATAAAATTATTTACAAAAATAGGAAAGGAAGGTATTCTTCCAAAAGTCTTTCTATAATTCAAATGTAATCTTCATTGTTAAGCCATGGAGAGACAAATCAGAGGGAAAAAACTATTTCCTAATGAACATAAATGCAAAAATATTAAATATAATTTTAGGAAAGAAGCTACAATAATAATGAAAGGGATTATACACTGTGACCAGGTTATTTTTCCAAAAAGGTAAGGTTTATTCAATATGAGGAAAACTACAAATATTATAGATCACATTACTAACAAGTAAGATTCATCTAAATGTGCTTATATTTTATAATTTCACATATAAGATGTGGAAAAACTCCTCAAATTCTCAAATATGTTTCAATAGCCCTGGAAAAGTTTTATTTCTTGGATTACTGGCAAAATTCTAGAACATGTTATTAAAGTATTGGCTTGTAAACATTTTTTAAAAAAGGTAACTAAGAGCTAACAAAAGGTAATAAGCTAACCTCAATACATCACTTCTTTACACCCACCCCCCAAAAATATTGTTTTTGACAAGTTCTATACTGGTAGATCCTAGGAATGCAATGAACATATTTTACCTGAATTTCAGGAAGGCATCTGACAGAATCTTTCATTATATAGTATCTTATGGGAAAGGTAAAGGAAAATACCATATGCATCTTCAGAACTGAGTGAACAATTGTACCCAAAGAGTATTGATTTATAGATTGATGTTGTCTAGAGATTTTTATTAGATTGCCCCAGAGATCAGTGCTTGTTGATCCTATGCTGCTTTTTTAAAATTAATTTTATTCTGTGTGCATGCCCTTTGATCCAACAATACCACTACTGGGTCTATACCCTGAAGAGATGATGAAAAAGGGTAAAAGCATCACTTGTGCAAAAATATTCATAGCAGCCCTGTTTGTGGTGGCAAAGAATTGGAAATTAAATAAATGTCCTTCAATTGAGGAATAGTTTAACAAATGGTGATATATGCATTATTCTATTAGAATATTAGTATATCTATTGTTCTATTAGAAACCAGGAGCAGGGTGGCTAGGTGGTGTAGTGGATAAAGCACCAGCACCAGCCCTGGCAGTCAGGAGTACCTGGGTTCAAATCCAGTCTCAGACACTTAATAATTACCTAGCTGTGTGGCCTTGGGCAAGCCATTTGACCCCATTTGCCTTGCAAAAACCTAAAAAAAGGAAGCCTGGAGGGATTTGCATGAACTGATGCTGAGTGAGATGAGCAGAACCAGAAAAACACTGTACACCTTAACAGCAACATGGGGGTGATGATCAACCTTGATGGACTTGATCATTCCATCAGTGCAACAATACCATCTGTATCCAGAGAAATAACTGTGGAGTTTGAACAAAGACCAAGGACTATTACCTTAAATTTGGAAAAATAACCAATATCTTATTGTCTGATCTTGATATCTTTTATACTTTATGTTTCTTCCTTAAGGATATGATTTCTCTCTCATCACACAATTTGGATCAATGTAATACCATGGAAACAATGTAAACACTGACATTGCCTTCTGTGGGGGGTGGGGGAAGGGAAGTAAGATTAGAGGAAAAATTGTAAAACTCAAAATACATAAAATCTTTAATAAAGAAAAAATAATTTTATTCCTAACTGAACAAACATTCCAAAAATGGTATTTCCAAATATATAACATGGCAGGAAAAAGTATACATAAAACTGCAAATCTCTTTTACTATAGCTTACAAAGCTATCCTCTCTTAAGAAAAAAATAAAATAAAAGCAATATATTTGTTATAAATATACACATGAAGAAATTCTGAGTACTGTGGATAAGTTCACTTACCTTGGCAGTGTTCTTTCCAGGGATGTACACATTGACAATGAGGTTGACACACACATTGCCAGAGCTAGCTCAGTATTTGGGAGGCTCCAAAAGAAAGTGTGGGAGAAAAGCGGTATTAGACTACCAAATTGAAGGTCTACAGAGCCATTGTGCTGACCTCATTACTATGTGCCCATGATACCTGGACAGTCTACCAGAGCCATGTCAAGAAACTGATTTGCTTCCATTTAAATTGTCTTAGGAAGATTCTGAAGTTCACCTGGCAGAAGAAGATACCAGACACTGAGGTCCTTTCTTGAGCAAAACTGTCTAGCATTCCAACATTTCTACAGGGAGTGCAACTATGATGGGCTGGTCATATTGTTAGATTGCCATAAGTATGCTTGCCGAAAAGACTATTCTACGGAGAACAAACATAGGGCAAGGCTTATAAGGGAGTCAGAAGAAGTAATACTGAGACACCCTGGGGGTTTCTCTTAAGAACTTTGGAACTGATTGCTCAGCATGGGAGACAGTGGCACAGGACCATCCAGTATGGCATGCTCCATCAGGGAGGGTACTTTGTTCCATAAGAAGGGGAGCTGTGAAGAAGCTCAAAGGGAATGTGGCGTACATAAATTTAGAGTTCACATGGACTAATTGTGCCCAAGCTCGTATTGGGCTGATCAGATGAACACACTGTAAATTGCTTCATAGTATGTCATTTTGGTCTTCTTTGATAATGAAGAACAAGAACCAACCAACCATTAATAATTAATTAAATACACTTTAACATATAGCTATATATTCTAAGTGTGTTGATTTCACTCTATATCAGTTCTGAAAAATTTTCTAAGGTTTCTTTAAAATCATACTTTTTTACAATTCAATAATACACAATTACATTAATATATATCATAATTTATTCAGCTATTTCTAATACATAGGTTATCTCCTTAGTTTCTAACTACAAAAAGATCTAAATAATTTTATTATATGAGTGACTGTATTCTTCAGCACTTTTATCAATAATTGAAATAGAAACCAAGATATGGCATGCTTTTTACCAAATTTATAACACAAAATTGAGAGGGATAGTTAATATGTTGAAAAAGAGTTGATTTTTTAAAAATCTCATTAGGCTAGAATTATATGCCAAATCCAATCAAATAAACCATAATGAAGCTAATATAAAATCCTAAAGAAAGATTTAAAAATCAAATAGAAAAACAATATGGTGGGGAAATGTCTAAAAAAAAAAGTTCACTAGAAAATGATCTAGGATTTTAACTATATGAACATTCAGTATGCATCAATAGTGTATCATGGACAAAAGAAGACTAAGGCAATCTTGGATTGCATTAATAAAAGCATAGTTTCTAGAATAGAGTAAGACATAGTCCACTGTATTCTATTTGAGTCAGATCATGTATGTAGTATTATGGTCAGCACTAGAAGTTACATTTTAGTACAGCCAGAGATAATTTAGAGTATATACAAAAATAGATGTTTGGAATAGAAATTGGAAACCATAAAATATGATGATTAGTTAAAGTAACTGGGAATGTATTCTCAAGAAGAAACAACACAGGATCAACATCTTATTTCAACTATTTAAAGAGCTGTCATTTAGAAAGAATATTCAATGTGTTCTGCTTAACCTCAGAGTATAAGATAAATTGGTACAACTATGAGCAGTAGATTCCAACTAATTACAAATATATATTTCCTAACAATTCAAGATTTTTTATTTTTGAAAGATTTTATTTATTTTGAATTTTCAAATTTTTCCCCTAATCTTGTTTCTCTTCCCCCACCCCCCCCACAGAAGGCAATTTGCCAGTCTTTACATTGCTTCCATGGTATGCATTGATCTAAGTTGAATGTGATGAGAGAGAAATCATATCCTTAAGGAAGGAACATAGAGTATGAGATTTAGCAGAATTATATAATAAGATAACATTTAAAAAAAATTAAAGTAATAATCTTTGGTCTTTGTTCAAACTCCACAATTCTTTCTCACAAAATTGTGCCTGATTGTTGCTCTGTTAGTATGAGCAAATCCATTATGGTTGATCCTCACTCCCATGTTGCTGTTAGGGTGTACAATGTTCTTCTGGTTTCTGCTCATCTGGCTCAGTATCAGTTTATGAAAATCATTCCAGGCTTCCCTGAATTCCCAACCCTCCTGGTTTCTAATTGAACAATAGTGTTTCATCACATACATATACCACAATTTATTAAGCCATTTCCCAATTGAAGGACATTTACTTGATTTCCAATTCTTTGCCACTACAAACAGGGCTGCTATTTATTTATGCAGGGAAAAATCCCAGTTCTAGGGTATCTTTCCCTTGTTACCCCAAATATTTTACTATCAATTCATGTGTGTTGCCTGAAGTTTTACACACTGTGAGGTTGAGAGGGGAAATGGAAGAAACTGATGTGCTTCAGAGACTTTAAAGCATTGTAAGCTTTCATTCCAAAGGTTATTTAGAAGCTTTAGAAAACAGCCTCAGGATTGGTGTTGTGCAATGTGGAGGTTGAATGAATGGCCTCAGAATCATAATCTAAGAAGTGTGGGATGAAAGCTAGAATATATTCTGGTTAATTGTTGGAGTGAACAGAATAAAAGGGAATTGTCTTTGGCTCATGAGTTCAGTGTGAGAGTGGATTCAGTGAGTGTTTGTGGAAAAGTGAGAGAACAATTTATCTATGCATTCCAGGGCAAGTAATAGAGTTTGAGAGTCCCAGGTGATTTGGGGGGAGACATAATATGGGAATGACTGCATTCTGAGATAGGGCAGTAACCAGGACCTAATGTCGTCCTTCTCTCAGACACAGAGTCAGAATAAGAGCTGTGGTGAAATTTGATATTGGATTCTAATCATATCATTTATCTGAATGAGGGTTTTTCTGAGTGTCTCCCAGATTCTGGTTCAAAAGTGACTGAAGTCAGGTGAGAAGGAAAGAAAATAGGAGAGCCAAGATCTCATAATATATAACATATATAAAGGAAATAAGATTCTAATTTTTTTTGCAAGGCAATGGGGTTAAGTGGCTTGCCCAAGGCCACATAGCTAGGTAATTATTAAGTGTCTGAGGCCAAATTTGAACTCAGGTACTCCTGACTCCAGGGCTGGTGCTCTATCTACTGCACCACCTAGCCATCCCAGATTTTAATTTTTGATTCTTAATATGTTGAATACTTGAAATAAACTCAATTCTTTAACATACCAAGTGATAAGTGAAAAGAGAGGAAGACTAAAAAAATGGAAGATATCACCAAGTACAGCAAAAAAAAATTACTTTTGTATTAGTACTACTTACTGTGCACTCAGTGAGTCAACAAATATTTTAATGCATTTACTATGTTCCAGTCATTGTGTTGTGTTAGGATTTTTTTTTGTTTTATTGCTTGTTTGTTTGTTTTTTTTGTCCTTCATTTTTGAAGAAGACTACACCATCAGGGAGATGATGCCAATGACAAGCACATGAATTGGATTTGAGTGAGGAGGTACTATGCTAGATTATCAGCCTTACTTTTCTCCTCCAGAGACATCTGGGGCCCAGTGGCTGGATATGAATCAGGATTAATAGAGATAGCCCTGGATGTGAGGTAATCACAGAGTTAAATGAATTGCCCAAGATCACACAGCTAATAAGAGTCAAGTTTCTGAGGTTTGATTCACATTTTCATCCTTCTGACCGCAAGGTCAATTCTCTATCCACTGTGTCACCTAACTGCCCTTATTGGGGATACAAAGAAAGAAAAAAATCATTATTCGCTTAATTGTTCCTTCCTATAACAAAGGACTAACCATATAATCATTTTTAAAATATCCATCATCGTAAGAACCTTGAAAAAGATTTCCAATATATTTCTCCAGACAATTTGAGTTATCAATAATGAAAGTTGCCAGTCAAGATCTACTTCATTTTAAGGTTCTAGTCAAATTGCAGCTCAAGCAAGACAAACGTTTTGAGAGCCTTCTGAATAAGGATAATGGAAAAGCAGCTCATCTTCCAATAATAGCATTTAGCACATGATAGAAGCCATGTTACAATTTCTGAATGTAGAAGAGTCAGATATTACACTATAAAAAAAGAAGTAAAGGGTTTCTATATCCAAGTTTTGAAGTTCTACTAAAGGAATATACAGTATAATGACTTCCTGTGAGATGAGAGAACAATATAGGGCTATTAAATTCCCCTTAACTATTAGAGATTCTGTTGAACTCTCTATCCCACAAAAATAAGAAAAAGAAAAAATCATTCAGTGAAAATTTATTAAGTGCTTACTATATACATTATGGTTTGATATTCAAAGACAGAGAATAAAATAATTTCCTGATGTCAAATCAAACTCTACAATCATTTAGTCCCAGGACCCTCTACAAGCAGATACCCTCCCAGAGCATCCATCCATGGGCATGCCTCACACTATTCAACACCACCAAACCTTCCTCTCTCTTCCCTTGCCTTTATGCCTACTCAAATCCAGAGAACCACCCACTTCTTTTTCATCTTCCTTAGGGGAGACGGTAGCAGCTGGAAGAATCAGGAAAAGATTAAAGGAAAATTGATTCTCAATCTGAGTTCTGGAAGGAAATATCAATTCTAGGAGGTAGAGGTAAAGACAGAGTGAATTTTAGGCATGGGAGAGAGTCATGAAAAAGGCACAGTTAGGGAAATCAACTGTTGTGTTTAAGGAAGAGTAAGGCCAGTTTGTCAGGATCATAGAATGCATGACGGAGAATAATGTATAAGAGTGGAAAGGTAAGTTGGAGCCAGGTGGTGAAAGGCTTTAAATACCAAAGGAGGGTTAATACTTGATTCTAGAACTAACAAGGAGCCTTTGGAGTTAATATTAAGTAGGGGAGTGGCATGGCTAGGTAATGCACTTTAGGAAAATCCTTTTGGACATGTTTCTAATATATATATTATATATATATAAATGAAAAATGAGATATTTTATATAGGGAATCAATTAGAAGGTTATTTTAATAATCTTTGTGAAAAAGGGAAGCCTAGACTAGAGTGGTGACTATATGAAGAAAGAGAAGGGGCTGGATTCAAGAGATACTGGGGAAGGAGAACTGACAGGACCTCACAGCTGATGAGCTATTGTAGATAATTGAAAAGGATGAGTGAGAGGAAGATGACATGAAGGCTGTGAACGTCAGGTTCAAAGGATGATTTTGCCCTCAAGGGAAGTAAGGAAGCTTGGACGTTGGTTTGGAGGCTTTCCTGAAGTCAAATGAAGCTCTGCAACCATTTAGTCCCAGGTACCCTCTAGAACCCGATACCATCCTATAGCACTCACCCAGGGGCAGAATGCCTCACATTCTTCAGCAGCACCACCATCACCTCTCCTTGCTTTTATGCTTATTCAGATCCTGTGTTCCAAATCTTTGGAGTTTTGAAAATTGATGAGGTTTGGAGGAAAGATAATAAGTTTTTAAAAAATATATTGAGGTGTCTTGAGATGTCTCCAGTTTGAAATGTCTAATTGGCAGTTGATGTTAGAGGTCAGGAGAGACTAAAGCTGAATATGTAGATAAGTGAATCATCTATGTCATGAAAGTATGTTGAAGGCATGAAGTCTGTTGCTGTAGTTGTTCAGTTGTTTAATCATGTTTGATTCTTTTGGACTGCATTTCAAGTTTTCTTGGCAAATATACTAGAATGGTTCACCATTTTCTTTTACAACTCATTTTACAGATGAGGAAACTGAGGTGAACAGGATGAAGTAACTTGCCCAGGATCATACTTTATTATAACTCAGGAAGATAAGTTTTCCTGACTCTAGGTATAAAGTCCTCCTTTATCCACTGTGTCACCTTGATGTCTTAAGTCTAGGACTATCTTGATTTAATTGGGTCACCAAGTGAAAAGAAGAGAGTATAAGATAGAGCCTAGAGGCATATCCTCAGTTGGGGTAGTGATCTGACTGATTATCTAGCAAAGATGTTACAATGTGAGGTCAAATGGGTAAGAGGAGAATCTAGAAAGTATCAAAAAAAATCTAGAAGAGAGATTTTGGAGGAGGAAAGGTTAATCAACAGCATCAAATGCTAAAATTAAGAAGGATGAGAACTAAGAAAAGACTATAAGTTATGGGAAATTAAGAAGTCCCTGGAGAGAGAGAGAGAAAGGTTTGAGATGAGTGATAAGATCAGAAGCAAGATGTTAAATAGCAGAGGAGTTAGATGAGATAAAGGACTATCAGAAACTACTTTTTCTAGGAGTTTGGCTAAGAAAGGGAGGGTATACATAGAGTGATGATGCTCTAGAAATGTTATCAAATGAGGAGTTTTTATGGATAAGAAACTTGAATATATTGGTAAAGAGTGGGGAAAGGGGCCAGTTTGCCTGAAGAAACAGGAGGGTATGGGATTCAGGGTATTTGTAGAGAGACTGGCTTCTCTGAGGAGAAAGATCACTTCTTTATCAGAAGATGAGAGAATGGGAAATGATATCAAGAGGTTTTGAGTTGTAGTTACAGGAAGAAAAGTGAGTTTAAAGTGAACAGTCTCTCACAAGAAAATATAAGAGGTTTTTGCTTGGATAGAGAAAGGAAGTGCTATGATAAGCTTGGGAAAAGAGGAGGTTTTGGAATAGCAACTATCATCAGTGGAATTGAGAATTACTTATGGAAGAATAAAAAAATTTCCTTGCTGATTGAGAACCCAATTGAGATTAGGTAATACAATTTTGTAGTGGACTCTGCCAGTGTGGTTCTATGAATTCCTCCTTTTCTATTCAGCAATATGTGAATAGGAATAGCAGCAACAAGAATAACAACAGGAAAATGTTTGTAGATAAATCATTTTTTCATAGCAATAATAATGTATGGGATGAATTCTCTCATTAAAAGAATTATTCTGGTAAAAAAAAACTATGAACATTTTGTTTATAGGAAACAAACTTAAGTCAAAAAGTTTAAATTTAAATTAAGAGATTAGTCTGTTGTATAATGAAAGTTCAATAATTGAAAAAGTGGCAGTAATGATATCTGATAAAGTAGATTTCAAAACAGATAAAAGGCATTAGATAATGGTGACAGAAGAATGAATAGCAGGTATAGAGTCATTCTAAGCTCATATTCACCAAACCATTTGACAGTTAAATTAATTGTAAAAGATTACAGCAATATAAAAAGAAATAGACAAAAGCATAAATTGGATCATTCTAGTACTTCAACATTCTCTTGTCAGAATATGATAAAATAAAAGGACAACACTAAAGAGATCACATATCTAAGCTTGTTAATCAATAAATTAGAATGAACAGATATATGAAGAGAACTGAATGAGACGAAGAATATACCTTGTTTTCAAACATATATAGAATATCCTCCAAATTGAACCTATACTAGAACAAAGAAAAACTCTATGAATCAAAAACAGAAATTAGGTATACGTGTTTTAAGTCACAATGCAATGAAATCAGAAATGCATAACAACATGCTGTTATCCAAATCCAAATCCAAAATTACACAATTATATTAAACAAAGGATAGGTTAAAAAATTAGAAAAAAATAACATTAAGAAACTGACAATAATGCCATATATCAAAATCACAGTAAAAGCAAGTACAAAGTGAGGATAACATATAACCACTATTTTTATTTAGTATAGTGACTTTAGCATTGGCAGTAAGACAGGGAAACTTGCATTAGAAATGAAGAGATCGAAATATTTTATTAGCACATGACAATTAAGTGTATTTCAAAAAATTTTGTGTATAGTTGTGTTATCATGGATTTCAGAAAAATTAAAATTATAGGATGTTTGAAGGAAAATGTAAAGATCTATGATAAGTGTAGTAGTGATGCAGAGTAACAAGTGTAATTTACATATATGAAACTATATAAAAGATATAAAGAAAATATGGTTGAAGAAAAGGAGTGTGGTCATACAGAGAAGGTGAGGAATTACAGATAAATAGTACTAGTACTGCAATGGTATATTAACATAGCAAATATCTCTGATTTCCATTACATATTTATTCCACTAATGTAGATTTCAACCTTCTTCTAAACTGAAAAAAGGGGTAAAATCCTATATATACCTGGTGTAAAAAATTATTGAAAAAATGAAGATAGGAGAGAATTGATTGGAAAAACCTATGAAAAAGATCAAAGGTTTAGTTCAATAGTGCAATAATTCAAGTTCAATGTGAGCTAGTGATATTATAAAGCATTTAAAAAAAAGCTAATGCCATTTTACCATAATGTTAATAGTGGTAAAAGTCTTGGTGCATTATGAACTGATCAAAACACATCTGGAGGATTATGTTTGGATCTGGACATCATAGGAAATACATTGATATGATAGAGCACTTCCATAGGAGGAAAACCTGCACTGCAACCTTGAACTATGATATTTAACTCACCGTGATGGTCAGTTGAAGGAACCAAAGTTGTTGAGTTTAGAGAAGAGGCATTTTTCAATTATCCACGTTACAAACTGCACCTTGTTTTTATTTATATTTTGATTAACTAGGAATCTGTCTAGAAAAACTTTCACTTAAACTCTTTTGCAGTGATTATTGTTTCTATGTATTCATAACCATTCAATCTATATCTAATCAGTTTCAAGAGATGGATATTATATGAAATTAGCCAAAATAATACAATCTCTCATGGAATTATTATGCTGATAAACACTATGTGGCATAACCCTAAAAGGATAATATCCTTTAATAATCTATTTTAGAATCTTTCTAGAAGTTAATATCATCTTCACTGACCTTCACTTTGAAGAATTCACCTCCTCCTCTATGCCCTCCCCCATCATAGTCCTGATAGTTTTTCTTTTCTTTTAAAATTAGAATATTTGTTCATCTCCATCTAGCACTTCTTTCATTCTCCATGCTTCTTCAAGGATCACTGCTAGAAGTTCTTTCTCACATTGCATCCAGGAGAATGAGCTGGTGTATGGTGTTGCCCATTGCCTCTTCTAGGCACTGGCTGTGCCACTATCACTCAACAAGAGTTTCTATCAACCTATTTAGACCACTGTCACTTTCTTTAATTACTTCATTATCTATCTCACAGTCTTCCTTTCCACTTCATCCATGATAATTACCATAGGGTTTTTTTTAGGGTTTTGTAAGGCAAATGGGGTTAAGTGGCTTGCCCAAGTCCACACAGCTAGGTAATTATTAAGTGTCTGAGACCAGATTTGAACCCAGGTACTACTGACTCCAGGGCTGGTGCTTAATCCACTGTGCCACCTAGCTGACCACGATTATCATAGTTTTAATAGTCCCATTAATCCTAACTTTTTAGACTAATTTCACTCATTTCTTGTATTCCCAAGCATATAAAGTATAAGGTGAAAATAATCAACAGAAGGAATGCACATGAATGTACAAACTTTTTAGCTCTTTTGGGATGCATTGCCCAAAACTTGTCAAAAACTTGTCAGGGGCTGCATTTGAAATTTATATTTATTTATGACTACAATGTAATCCATATAGCCAATGAGTATAATAATAAAATGTAACAATGATGTATGAATGGGTTTTGAGGCCAGCATGCACTCTGTGGCCTGAGGGTTAGATACATGAAGTTCAGGAAAGGCTTTATATAGAAGGTGTGATTTTGCTGTGATTTGAAGGAAGCCAAAAGGTGGAGATGATAAGCATCTGAAAATGAGTGTCTTATGTTAGGAACAGTAAGGAAAACCTGTGTTACTAGAATGAGAAGGGTGGGTGGGAATTTATGATGGAAAAAGGTGTGTGGAGGGGCAGGTCATGAAATGCTTTGAACACCAAATAGAAGATATTTTTATATTTGATCCTGGAGGTGATAAGTCTATTGGATGTGTGTGTGGGGAGAGGGATGACATAATCAAACTTGCACTTTAGAAAGATGATTTTGACAGCTAAATGGAGGATGAACCAGAGTGGGGAGAGACTTGTGGCAGGGAGATCAACCAGAAGGTTATTGTAATAGTCCAGAAGAGCATGTGCTTTGAGTTGGTTTTCCAGTGGCAAGAATAGCTATACATTGATCCATACATATGTTCCTGATGAATCTCCTTCATTATAAAAAGCCCACATCTGCAAGTTGCCTGCAGTCAGATGTCCAGTGTGTGAAGCTAATTGACCCCCACAGAGATCAAAGTTAAAAAGGTACTAAACTACTGCAATGTTTATGAGAAAATCATCAGAGAAATGGTGACAAATGAAATATCAAAAGACCTGAATGGATTTAGTGTAATAAATTACTTATTAATGCATGTGTAGCTATAATTGTATGCCATTCTCCTCCCTCCCCCCAAGATGAAACTAAGAATTATGTCACCAGCTGATTGACAGCAGCCATAATTCTGTACAATGAAACTTTATCATATTGTTTGATGTTATATGATATTAATCTCTTGAAACATAACATTATATTGCATCAAACAGTATTATTATATGATTGCTATATATAAATATACATATACATATACATATATATATATATATATATATATATATATATATATACATATATATAGTGGATACCAGAACTGATCTTCATATCAATTGTCTTCCATCTTAAGACTTATCTATTATGGTTGTGGCATATCTCTGTTTTCTAACTGTCCCTAAGAAATGAATCATCTAAGTTAGGGAAAGTGATTGCTGCATATAAATCTGTCCATTTAGCTATATTTTTATGTGTGTACATGTGCGTGCACATGTAAGCAAACTTCATCACTATAGCTATGTTACCCTTAAGATTTTCATCGGAATACATATTAAAAACCTAGACAAAAAGGAAAATATTTCAGTTGGATTATAGAATAAACATCATTTCATATTGTTCTTCAGCAAACAAATTTACCTAGAGATGATATTTTTAGCACCTTGTAGTTTCTAAAATGCCCATTGAGGTTTTCTCCCCAATGTGGTGTTTCATAGAACCTCTTTTATCATCTGCTGACCTTGTGCCATCATCTGCAGATGGAACTAGCAAGAGAAAATATTCCTTTGTCATTCCTGGTTATTCACCAGACATGGAAAGCAGAGTGAGGGTGGGCTTGGGTGAATGAGACTTAGCTTGGCAGATCTTGGTTGCTTTCCCAGGTGCAGTCCTGTACAACAGTAGCTTTTAAATTTTTGTATTTCAGAGACTGTCCTACCATTATTTATTTATTTTATAACTTATAGAAGACCCAATGGAATACCATCTGGACCCTGTACAAAACTTAAAATATACATAATTAATTCAACATGGCCAAATGCCTCTGACTAAAACATCTATCCAAATCCTCCACAATCCCAGTTCTATTAACCAGCCAGACAAGGAGAACATAATCTGTCCTCAAGAAGGAAAGTATACAGGTTTCTTAAATCCTGGCATCAGCTACCAAATCTTTGTAATTTCACTTAAAGAACACATTTCCCTTATACTCATATAATTGTAATTTTGTTTTGTTTTGGTTTCTTTGTATTTTAATGCTGCAAAATTTCACTTTTTTTCTCCTAAAAACATCTATTGGTAGCTTTGTTATATTACAAAAACCATCGAGTTCAGTGGATGAGTACCTCACTATATAAGCAATGCTCTATATAGTTAGCAATAATTATGGAATAATATCATTAGTCTTGAAAAGAATAATAATGCTTTATATTTGCATAATTTGTAATGCATATTTAACTACATTATATCATTTGTTCCTATAAATAGCCTGGTAATGTGAAAGAGGCAGGAATTAATTTGCCTATTTTAAATAGGCATAATAAATATATTTAAATAAATATATAAATATAGGTGGATAAAATGTGGGGGCTAGAGGCAGATGAGTCTCTCATCTAATCTGGCCTCTGACACTTACTAGCCTTATGTCCTAGGCAAGTCACTTAATCCTGTTTGTCTCAATTTCCTCATATCTGAGAAGTGAGCTAGAGAAGGAAATGGAAAGCTCTCCCAGTGTCTTTGCTGAGATAACTCCAAATGCATTCATAAAAAGTTGAACACAACAGAAAATGCCCAAATAGCAACAACAAAATGTCAAACATGTGAAAAGTGAAATTCCCCGAAGTCATATGATAACACATGACTAATTCAAGTGATATAATCATCACTAAAACCTAGGATTGAAATGAGGGGAGGTAGTATCCAATATAATTCTAAGGTTTGAGATGATGTTCAATACCTGACAGATGCCCACAGATCATCAATAACTGTAGTTAAGAATGAAATGAAAAATGTTTTTTCTTATATGTCCTATTTTTTCAAATGGTTACTAAGCAGTTATATTTGTTAATTTGTTTGAAACTATTTAATAATTGAAATGGTTAACTATTTCTTTTGGGTTAGATTATAAAGATTGAGAAATCACCAAAGATGCCTTGAAGTTTGTAAATCTCTGACTTATGAGTGTCCTTCTCCCAGAAGCATGGAGATGTAAGGAATAAGATATACTAAAAGCAGGATATAAGATGTAAGGATCAAGATGCAAGAATTTTCATGGTTCTAGATATCTCCTGCCTAAATAAGTCAGCACAGAGGAAAACAGCAGTTATTTACTCATACAATATCAGTATGTAATGAACATGTGTTTTCTACATTTTCAAAAATGATATATTCTCTCCTCCTGAGCTATTGGAGAGTAACAAAAAATATATCTTTCTTTTATTGGGGGGATTTTTTGCTAAGCAGTTTTGGTAAGACACATAGAGAAACATGTCTTAGAATAGTCATTTATACTAGACCAATGGATACAATCTCTTCGTCAGTTAGTTAATTAGCATTAATTAGTTTTATTGGGGCAGTTAGGTGGCAAAATGGAAGGAGTATTGGGTCTAAAGTCAGAAAGACTCACCTTTTTGAATTCTAATCTGACCTCAGGCATTTCCTATCTGTGTGACCCTGGGCAAGTCAATATCCCTATTTTCCTCATCAGTAAAAGGAGCCGAAGGAAATGGCAAACCACTTCAGTATCTTTGCCAAGAAAATCCTTGATTGAACATGTTACAGAAGATTGTTGTTCAATTTTGAGTTGAACTAGATAGCCTCAGGTCCACTTTCAAGTCTAAGAGTCAGGTATTTAGTGATCACTGGTAGGCTCTAAAGTTCCTTAAATTGACTGTGAACTTGTTTAAAATACGAGGATGACTTTGTATATAATAAAGGTTTCTAGTTAGCATAAATAAAGCTAATTTGTTTTACATTAAAGAACCATCAATCAGAACTTGGAATCATTGGAAAGTTATATTTTAAAGTATTTACTATACATAAGATAATTTCCTGTTGTGGATACAAAAATTTCTAAGATATAGTCCCTAATCTCCTCTCCAGGAACTTAAAGACCAGTAAAATAATGAAGATATGTGTGTGTGTGTGTGTATATGTGTGAGTGTGTATACACATATATGTGTGTGTGTATATATGTGTATATGTAATGTATAATATGTGTATATGTAATATATAATATGTGTCCATGGATGGTATAATATAGATTAAAAACAATTTAAGTGATTAGTATCATATGACTATCATATAGTAATATCTATGCAAGTCCAAAATAAAGATGGATCAGGGAAGATATTACACAGGAGGATGTATTTGTTTATATCTTTAAATATAGCATTTTGATGAACATGGAGAATAATAGCATTTCAAAAGAAATGGCAGAGAGACTTTAAAGTATAAAATAAACTCAGGTAACAGTAAATATACCAATTAAGCCAGAGTGGATTTGAATGAGAAATAGTGAAAAAATATTTTAAAGATATGTCAAGGCTAGATTGTGGAAGGTTTTTGTGGAGAGTTTGTCAATTATTCTGAATCCAATTTATGATGATGAATGTGGTATTGCTGTGCAATGTAAATGGGAAGAGGAAAGGTGGGGAGATTTTTGGGGGGGGAGATGATTGCAAAAAATGAATATGAAATAATAGTGAACTGAACTAGGAAAGCAGCAGGATCGAAAAGGCAGAGATTCATATAAGAAATATTGGGATGGGAAAATCTACAGGGTTTAATGAGAAACTAATTGTTGGGCAAAGGAAGAGGGAAAAGTCATATGGTGATTACATCTGACACTCTGGTCTTCCTCCAATCTTCCAATCTTCTCAAAGCCTCAGTACCACCTCCACAATTTTTTGTGCCTTTTTAATACTTCTGAGAGTGGTTGTGGCCTCAGGGAAAGGAGGTGGAAATGATGGAGAAAGTATACCAAAGAGATCAAGCTTGATAGATTTTTTCATAATTTTTTTCATAGATTTTTCATATGTTCTTTCATAAAAACTTGGAGTTCTGTCAAAAGGTACTGAAGATGAAGAAATTTGGTTTGCTTCATGTAGTAGTGTCTAACGTGAGCTAATTGTAGATATTTTGAAATTGATTCAATACTTTCAAAGAACTGAGTTTATCCCTGTAGATATACCTTCTGTTAATGTAGACTATAACCACTTTTATACTTTAAAAGACAGTCTTTGTGAATTCTTGTGGCCAAATAAATTTATCTTCTGATTGCCAAGGTCCCAGAAAATTTAGCTACACTATTGACCTTAAGATAGATATGCAATCTGCCACAAGCTCTAAACTAAAAGTTTTTCTAGATAAGTAGAACCTGCAGGGAACTAGACTTTGCTGGCAAGCCTTTAGGATCACCTCCAGCTCTAGCAAGGTATCATAGTTGGATTTATGTGGAAAATTTTGAAATTAAGAATTGGTAAACAATCAGCAAATCAGTAGCATTATTTTTCTGATGTATTTCTAATAATTTAAATAAAAGCATATGGAGACTTTTTGAACAATAGGGCTTTTTTTGTTTTTTAGGTTTTTGCAAGGCAAACGGGTTTAAGTGGCTTGCCCAAGGCCACACAGCTAAGTAATTATTAAGTGTCTGAGACCGGATTTGAACCCAGGTACTCCTGACTCCAAGGCCGGTGCTTTATCCACTACGCCACCTAGCCACCCCGAGACTTTTTAATAGTTCTGATGATGGAAGATAATCGATGTCTAGCTTATAAGCTAATCATATTATATATTGAGTTTAATAAATATATATATCAAATACCAGCTATGAACAAAGAATTATGCTGGGTACAGAGACAAAATCAAAATAGAGTCCTAAATTAACTTACAATCAACTATGGGGGTGTGAATATGTGGGGTGTGGGGGTGTGGGGGTGTAGGTAGAAATGCCATATACATGGTAGCAAATCTGGGGGATTTTAGAGGGATAAGAAAACAGTATCAACTACTGGGGGATTAGTGGAAAAGGTGGCACCTGAACCAGCCTTGAAGGAAGATAAAATTTCTTAAGAGGACAAAGTAAAGACGGAGTACATTTCAGATATGGAAATGCCTATGAACAAATTGTAATGAGCGCTGTAATGATACAAAATAAGGCATACATGGTCTAACATACTGAACCAACCATATTTTGATTTTTTTGGACATTCACTACTCATTTGTTGAATGATAATATTATTTTGGATGGTAGGGACAAGCAAATGGAAAACAGTGGGGGCGGCTAGGTGGCAGTGGATAAAGCACCGGCTTTGGAGTCAGGAGTACCTGGGTTCAAATCCCTTCTCAAGACACTTAATAATTACCTAGCTGTGTGGCCTTGGGCAAGCTACTTAACCCCATTTGCCTTGCAAAAACCTAAAAAAAAAATGGAAAACAATGATGCTATAAAAGAAAGAATAACTAAACTTTTTTTAAAGAAAAAAAAGCAAGGAAGATTCTAGTCATATACTTTTCCTAGAACAAAGAATGCATGAAAGAGAATATTGAAAATTTTGGCTGTAAAAATAGGTTGAAATCAGAATGTAAAGAGTCTTCAATGGCAGGTTAAGACAATTACATTATATTCTAGAAGCAATTGGAAGTCTTTGAAAATTTTTAGTAATCAAGTGATTACAAGCCTGATTACAGGCTTGTTCTTCCTGAAGATTTTTTTGCAACTTTGAGAAGGATGAGTTGGATGGAGGAGAGATTAGAAACAAAGGACACTAATTATAAGGCTATTGTGGTAGTTGAGGTGAGAATAGATAATGTTCATAGAGAGGTGATTGAGTCATTGGAGAGAAAAGAATAGATGATCTTATGGAAGTGAAATAAATAATATTAGCAACTGGTTGGAAAAATGGAATGAGGAATAAACTAATTCCAAGCATAATTCTAGGATGCAGACTGGTTGGAATGACAACATGATGATTTCTTCAACAGAAATAGAAAAGCTTGGGAAAAGGGAGAAATATGAGTTCCATTTTGGACTCACTGAATTTGAGAAGCTGACAGTACATTCACATGGAAGTTATCCAAAAGACAAATGATGCACAAAACTGGGATTTGGGGGGAGTGATTTGGGTCAGATAACATAAAGGGGGAGAAGGGGTATGTCATCTATGTATGATAATTGAATCCATGGAAGCTAATTAGATAAGTATCTAATATAGTCTGTAAAGAGAAAAGGGACCCAGTGTAAAGTCCTATGGAACATCCATGTTTAGGCAGTGGGAAATGGATGTGTTTGAGAAAAAGTGATTAGCTGAATAGGAAGAACATAAAGAGAAAGATGAAGCTTTATGGAAACCAAAGCAGAAAATGGTGGGAAAGGAATTATCCAGTGGTAGAGTGTCTTCCAGGATCAAAAATCTGCAGAGATGTCAAGTGGGGTGAGGATTGAGATTTAGGAATTAGGAGACCATTGGTAATTTTTGAAAGAACAATTTTGACAGTGTGGTGGGGTTACAAGTTAGACAGCGAAGGAATAACGAGTAAGCTGCTGAAGTGAAGGTAACAACTACAGATAATTCTTTTTATATTATCTAGTGTAGAGAATATCTCTATACCATAATTATATATCTTTATTTTTTGTTATTGAACTCCTGTGAACTTGCATTGACTTGCAGAATGTCTTTAAAATTCTTTTTTAAAAATATTTTATTTAAAAATATTCTATTTCGGGGCAGCTAGGTAAGGCAGTGGATAGAGCGTCAGCCCTGGAGTCAGGAGGACCTGAGTTCAAATGCAGCCTCAGACACTTACCTAGCTGTGTGACCTTGGGAACGTCACTTAACCACATTGTCTTGCAAAAAAACCAACCCCCCCAAAAAATTCTATTTCAATATAAATGCTTCATAGTCATCTCAGAAGAATAAATGTCCATGTGAGCATAACCTTGTCTCTGAAATAAGGAAAGTTTAAAAGAAGATGTTTTATCATGACCATGTTTACCTTGCATTAAACACTAAATAATTGATGTTAACAAACTACTATCCACACAACCTCTTTAGTCAGCCAAAAACCATTTATTTAAATGCCTACTATATGTACCATTGGTGATACAAATAACAACAACAACAACAACAAACAGTTTCTACCCTCAAGGACCTTACAATTTAATGGACAAAGAAGCAAAAAAAAAAAAAAAGAAAACTGAAAAGTGGGGAGGGGGGAGAAGAGATTGGGAAAGAGCAGAAGGAGTAAGGGTGGTGATGAGGCACAGTAGCAAGATTGATAAGATCTTGGAAGGTGATAAGGTTTTCCCAAAAATAACTTTATGGGGAGACATCACCACTGATGAGGTCTTTTTTAAAAATGTGATTTCAGAACTACAAGCTATCCAAGTCTTCCTTATTCTGGAATTCTGACATATATTTAATAACTGGATATTTGGAACTGTATTAGGATATAGAGCTAGCTTACAACTACACTGAGACTTCTGGGAAACCTTGTATAAAGGAACCAACCTTAAGGGTAGTGCAGTCCAGTTGAAAGAATAAAGTTCTAACTCAGGATTAGGGATTCTCATGTCTAAGTGGATTGTATATGTTTAATTTTATCCAGTTAATTTGAGGTACCACATGTTTAGAGGTTTTTTTTTCCCTGGCCACATGGCTACAGGCCAGAGAATAATTTTCTCTCTATGGCTATTTCATTTAGTGCAACATCTGAAGTTTCATTAAGAGCAATTTTCACTGAAAGTTTTTTCTCTACTATATATTATTCTCACTAAGAACAACTAGAGCAAAAACTGGATTTAATTTGCAGAAGTATCTCAGGACTATGAAATAAATTTAGTTTTATATGTAACCTTCAGGCATTATGCTATGATCTTACAAACAATAACGGTAAGACAAATCTTAAGATTTTTACTGTCAAAGGGACAATAGTTAATAAATTGACTGACATCTCCAAGGTTTCAGGGTAAATTTCTAAATACAATGTTATTCTTTCATTTACTTGGGAAACCTTCATGATTCTTTTCAAAATTAGACATTCACTTAAGAAACAAAACAGTGCAAATATAAAAATATACAAGTTGTTTCTGAATGCATCAAGGATTTGTCCAAACTGTTTGAGAGCTAACAAAATTTTAAGTATTTTAAATAAGAAATGTTCATTTTCATAGATGCTTGCAGCCCAAGTGAATAGTAGAATGCTGCATTCTATTAAAACAAAACATAACACTCCTACTGAACTTTGTTTTTGATTTGTCTTACCCTTTTCTTCCTATCAGAATTGAGTCTTGGAAGGCAGGATGAGACTTACCCGGTTTACCAACACTAGGAATACAAGTAATAAAAATAACAAATAGGCATTTATGCCTACTATGTACCAGCAATGTGATAAAAAAAAACTTTACAAATATCTCATTTGATCCTCTCAGCAATCTTGTAAGGTAGCTGCTATAATTATCCTCACTTTACAAATGAGGAAACTGAGGCAAACTATCTAAGTGACTTGCTCAAGATCATTCAGATTTGAAGTCATATCTTCCCGATTCCAAACCCAATATTCTATTCACTGAATCACCTGAGGATCAGTTAAAAAAAACCCATAGCAGAATGACCCTGAGATTGATTATTGATTATAGAAATGAGTATGTGAAGACAGGAGTCAGAGAGGCTGAGATCGATTTGGGGATTGGAATCGCATGAATAATATGCCAAGGTTGCAGTAAAGTTGAAACATCAAATGATGGGCTCAGGAAAAGATAAAGAAAATAGGACACAGGGCAAAACCATAACACAGTTGAGGTCAGCAAAAACAATGGTGATCCTCTTGGTTATTCAGAGGGTGAGGGCCTCACTTAAAAGTTGCAGGACAAGGATACCAATGGCAGAAGAATGGTGCTGTCCCAAATACTTCTTATTTTGAAAGGGGTATAAATGGGCAGGTTCTTAAATCCCAATGAAAACCCCAACCTTCCACAGGAACCCTTTCTAAACCCTCTTAATTTTAGTGTTCTCACTTTTATTTCATATATATGTTGGCATGTTGTCTCCCCCATTAGATTGCAAACTTATCAAAAAGGTAAAAGACTGCCCCTGTCTTTAAGGAGTTTACAATCTGGCATACAGTAGGTTGTTAATAAATGTTTATTGAGTAACTGAAGTTCAAATCTACAGTATGAAGATAGGATTGAGTTGCAGGTATCTACCACAAGAGGCTAGGACCCAGAAGTTCAGACCCTGCCATAAAGGCAACTCAAGACACGAAGTCCAGCCAGAAAAGAACAGGTAACATAGAGTCAAAAGCAGAATTTACTTGGTACTTAGCCAGGCAAGAATAAAACTAGAGAACCTTCTATTTGTACTAAGGTTAACACTGCTCTCACCATCAAGTGGCACTAAATTTACAGGTGTAGTGTCAAGTGACTACAAGATTCAAGACTTGGTGAAATAAGAAGCCTTTTTTTTAAAATCTCCATCTTGTTCTCTTTCTCCCATTCCTCAGATTGCTTGTCAATCATTATTTCCTCAAAACCTTTCTCTACCTTTAACCCTCTTCCCTTTACTATTCCATCTTTACTACTTGTCAACATTGCCTTTTGAGTGGTGACACAATAGAAAATATTTATTAAATATCTACTGCATGTGAAGTACTGATACTTTGAGATGCTGACTTTTAGTTGAAATAATAGACTGTTTTCATTGTACCTAATCTAGTAAGGAGATGTCACAAACATAACTACAATATATAATGTCACATGCAGGCTAAATATATTAGTAGAGAGATGCAAAACAAAGTGCCATGTCTAAGAGGGATGATTACTGTCCATGAGGATTCAGATAGGAGATAACATTTGATTTAGGCTTCAAAACAAAGACAAGAATTTAAACAGAACAGAAGAGGAAAAGCCCACAGCTGTAGTAAGAGAAATAGAAAAGCAGGGACATAGTAAGAGCTTTCTATATGCCTACTAATTGATTGATTGACTTCAGATTAAGTCAACTGGTCCAGCAAAGACTCTGGGTATCAATATGTGTACCATGCTGTCTCAAAATAAATCTGAAAACAGATCACATTATGCCAGGAAAAGACTATAAGCTAAATGTCTAAACTAAGAAGACCCCAAATATCTATTGGGCAAACAAAGGTCTAAGTGGCAAATAAGAGGTCAGGATCAGGTGACCTTTCAGGAGGCAATGGCAAGATAATGTCTAGGAAACTGGGGTGAGGAGTCAGGAACTAGAGCCAATGGTAGAAGTATAGGTATTGATTAGAGGATATATTCACAGAGAGAATGAAAGAATCCAGTACTGGTGAAAAGCTAAATAGAGATTTAGACATGAGAGAAGTCAGAGGAACTTAATTACTAGAAATTGGAATATCAAGGTCATTTTGGAACAATATTTTTATTGTTTCAGTCCTGAGCCAATAAGTGAATTGACTGAAGCTCTTGAGGTTTAGGGTCAATATTGATACCAGAATCTGAGGTAGGCCAGGCTTATAGGTGAAAGCTAAGTGATTCCAGCTTCAAAGGACTATAGGGACAAAGAATAAAATCATGATATGTTCTCTAATGTTCCTTCTCGCTCTAAATTTTATAATTAAATGATTCTAGTTCTATCTCTACCATTTTCCATATAGCAGAATTATTTCTTTTAACTGGCCATTGTATAAAAAACAAATTATAGTTATTATATGTAATAGATATATGTTATATGTATTATATTTGATATTCTGTTTTACATTTTCATGTTGTATAAGCTGATCATGTGTTGCTTTACCTTGTAAAAAAACACATTTTTTCCCTTTGACTGTGACCCTCTCAACTGATAGTTTTCTTTGGGTTAGTGGTCCTTAATAGGAAATACATACATACATATATACATACATACATATATGTGTGTTTTAAAATAGAATCATGGATTTTGAGGTAAAAGGGACTGCCAAGGCCAGCTAGATTAACTCCTAAATTTCACAGATAAGGGAGTCAAAGCTCTGATGATGTGTCAAGACTTCCACAAGTAGTAAACATCAGAGACAGAATTCAAACACAGATTCTAGTATACCATGATGAGAAAATTGAGGTTCAAGAGGCTGGATATGCCTAATGTTACCTGGGTAACAAATGGCGAAGATAGTATATCCTCCACCTCTAGAGTGCTCTTTCTCATACCATGTCACTTTAAGCAATATAACATGAGGAAGCTATGTACATTTTACATGATCAATTCACAAGAACCAGAGAGTTCAAAGTGGGTAGATTTGAGATTTTTTTGAATATTCAAAATGATTTAAATACTTCAAAATGGTCACAACAAGAACTTTAGAAAATAGCATTTAAATAGGGATTTGCAACCTTTACTTAATGTTTTATATTCTACAACTACATTTACACATATGATCTTATTTTAATGTTTTGCTTTATACATTTTACATACCTGTCTTTTTAAAGATACATTATAAAAATGATTGCATAATTATAAGTAGGAATGATTTCACTTGGAGCAAAAACAGTTGAAACACCTGGAGGGGATAGGGAATAGAGCAGTACAGTATGGAGAGAGATTATGATAGCCAATCCCTTGGAGGGTCTGGTCTGCATCCCCACAGGGTGGGGGGGCTCAAGGGGGGAGGGATGGAGGGCTGTAGGAGAGGGGTGCCATCACAAGAAGATCCTGAGGGTGGCAGCCTGGGTTTAGGCAAAAGACTGGGGTCAAACAGCAAGCCTATGAACAGTGGACATCAGGCTTGTGTTGAGGGGCTAGAAGTCTCTGGAATGTCCTGAAAGGCAGGATACTTTCTCTCTGATTCTACCTACCCCTCAATGCACTCTAGTAATAGCTTTGTTTGGCTGTGGACAAGGACTGCTCATTATGGTGAAATAAGTAATTGACTGAAAGTCACATTCAGGCCTAGGTTCAAATAACATCACTGCTAAGAATCATCTTCACCTTCTGTGAATTGGATAACAAATTATTCCTTGAATTCAATAATCTAGAGGTAAAAATTTGATTAGATGCCTCTATGAATTTGCATTTTCTTTATTTCCATTATCTTCTCTCTCCTCCTCCCCCAATCTCCAATGCCAGTAGTTACCTTATTCCTCATCTTCATTTCTTAGAATCCTTTCTTATCTTCCTTAAAAGTTCATCCCAGGAGTCAATTGCAAGTTGAAGTCCTTTTTGATCCATTATTATTAATAACCTTCTCAATTTATCCATGTACATAATGTCCCAAAAGTCTTAGTGCAGTTTAAAGATTTTTAAACTGCACTAAGGCTTTGGGGATACCATATATTTAATTATTATCCTTGTGCCTGTTATATTTTTCTCCCCTTATCCTCAATCTCCACCCCCCCCCAAAAATTAAGGACTTTGAAAAGTATTCCATTTCTAGTGTTGTACCCTTAGCATCTAACTTTACACATAGTAGATGCTTAATAAGGGTTTGTTGAACTGAATTTCACAACCCTGGGTATATTACTTCACCTCTCTAGATCTTTGTTGCTTCTACTGTGCAAAGAGGAAAATGGATTAGTTGACCTCACAAGTCCCTTCCATTTCTAACATTGCAAGAGTAGCTCATGTTTATCTCAGGTTAGAGATTTAGAGTGGGAAGAGGCTTTAAAATTATAAAGTCCAATGACACTCAATTTATAGAGGTGGAAACTCGAAATTAAGTTGCTTGACCAGGTCAGACAGTTAATAATTATTTGAGGTAGGATCAGAACTCATGTCTTCCTGATGTAAGGCCACTACTCATTTGTCATGCTATGCCAATTTGGTTTGCACTAAGGAATGATAAATATCTTTGTATGAAGTTTTAGCCATCTCAGCTTTGAATCTGACTGAGAAAATGATGTTTTTAACAGCTATTACCCCCTACTTTGGAGGTGTTTTTAAAGTCTGTGGTTTGTTAATTTGGCGTGACTCATTCAAACTAGTTCTAGCAAGTGCCCCTCAATCTTCTCCTCTCTTTCTTTATAAACTTTAGTACTGTGGTTGTATACTTCCACAATTATTTGGGGAAAATAGGTCTGGCATTTTCTTGTTATAATTCATGCAAAATAAGCCTTAGAACAGGGTTACAACACAAAGCCCCAGGGGATTTATTTTGGGCAAGAAACAGTGGCCAGGAAAAAGACTTCTAAAATCTAATGACTGTTTTTTAGGAAACAATATAGGTCAGCTTGCTTTTGCTGAGAACAAGGTACCCTCAATGTCCTTAATTCTGTGTAACTAAATTATCTAAGTTGTTGCAATTATAAATTAAACAACCAAAGTTAAGTTTTAAGAAATAGATATGGTCAAACAGTACACAGCCAGCTTTATACCATTTTATTACTAAACTTCTATTACTAAACCACATGCTAAGAAGAAAAATATTCTGCATCCATCAGTTCAGTGGTTCAGTGGATTTTTGCCTTCATGTTAAGTGTCTGCATATCTTTTTTTTCTCTACAGAAAGATGAGATCTTGTTTCTGAATCTGCTTTTCTTCTTAATGATTAGAAATCACTATGTACCAGCAAATCCATGCATTGTTATGATAGATTTGTTCTTAATCTTCTCAAGCTACCTGGGTAAAAAAATCTGGTTTTTCTCCTCCTTGGGGAGGAGATCCCATGTGTGAGTTTCACAAACCACCTGCATAACTCCCAGCATCATTATCAATATTAGGATGAACTGCAGCTGTGATAAACTGAAAGCCCAAGAATACTAACAGGAACTCTTAATCTCTCACTTTTGTTCCACTCTTCCTACTTGGAAATTTTAAAATTTCTTATTGGTTCTCCAACTTTCTAGGAACTAAAGGGTTAATAACTAAACCAACCTGAGTTTATAACCAAAAGAAATCTGTTCATCTAAGTAAATAAGTGCACTCTCTTTGTTGTCTGGTATGCAATTAGATGCACTTGAAATAAAAGGTAACTTAAATCAAATTCTGTCTCAGGGACAAGTATACACTATTTTAAAATAGGGAGTGTAAAATGTTATTTTTCAACTCATTACCAATGGAAATTTCACAGGTAATTTCTCAGTGCTGATGTTGGCTAATTATTAGCTACTCTACCATGCCTCCCATTCTAAGTGACTATCTCCTGGCAGAGAGAAACAGTTAAGAATGTTTTGTTTTATATGTCCTTGGAATTTTTATCAGAATTGAGGAGCCAGACTGAGCCCAAGTTAGAAGAATCCTGAAGCTAGGCAAAAAGTGACACAATTAACGGACCCATTAATTGGAGCTGCTAAATGATTAATTTGAGAAAAACAGAAAGGAAAAGACTGATTTCTCTTCTAGTCACAGTTGGATGCAATGCACTAAGAGTAATCCTGTAAATTACATTTTAAATCTTCAGCATATTCTAAGCAGATAAAATAGTGGCATGATTGACCAAACTCCTTTTAAAAGTACACATATTACGATGCATCATAGTTATAAACAGATGGTATTTGGCCTCCTTCCTATTCTCAACATTTGGAATTTCTAAACTATGTGAATTAAACAATAATATTTTATAAACATACAAGGGATTTTGCTCACTGCTTTGTTAACATAGAAATTATACAATGCTGACATTTATTTAAATTTTAAAAAGTAAACAACAGTGTGCATTGAAATAAAGCAAACTAAAATCAACAGAGAGAAGTATGTTCTGTGAGCACATTACCTACCATGGCACTGGCCTTTTTAAGGGAAGACATAATGGGATGAAGTACAAATTGTAGCTTAGACAGTCTGATCCTTTGTGCTCTACAGGCTCATTTAACACCTCTCTGTAAACAACGGATATTTATACCATAATTGGCTATTTGACCATCAGTGTTCATTTACTATGTAACCTGCTATTATGGAGTTAAAAGACGTCCCCCTTCATTGGCTCCTCAGCATTCAGAGTAGTGAAAGTGTGCCCACAGTTTCAGTATGCCTACACAAACTGGATTCAGTCTGACACTTGCACTCAGGATGAGAAATATTTTCAGGATACCAATATTTTGTTGGCATTATTGCTAGGAAGACAAGAAAAAAGGATCAGCTCTTCAAACAGAATGCCATTTGCTCATCTACTTTTAAAAAAATTCCCAATTTAACCCTTTTGGGGAATTTTGTATGGGAGACAGACACATCTGCTTGGTTTGCTGTGCAAAATGGGAGACACTTGATTTTCAAACAGTATTCCCAGATTTGCAAAGATGGTCTGTGATGAATAAATAATTCATCGGATATTTTAATCAGTTTTATGATTTTTGAAAGAACTAATTATCATTGTTTACAGACATATCTTTCCAAGAATAATTCCCTCATAATCTGGTTCAGAGTTCTCAAGTTTAGGCTCAACCCAGGTCTACTCTACATTTAATTTGCTCTTAAACTTTTCTCATTTTATGCAAACACCAACACCTTCTCAAGAGTTTAAACCTATAGTTTGCAAGATTTTCCTAAGCGCTGGGGGAAAATACCAAAAGTTACAATATTCAGTGAAGAGTAGAGAATTTCCTCCTGTTCTTGCATGTGTTCACATAATTTTAAGGTACATAATATTTGGTCAGTCATGGCTGTGAACTTGTTGGCTACATTTTGTTTTTCTTTATTTAAAAATCTACCACTTGGTTGGGTAGGAGGACAAAAATGGCACGTGGGTAGCAAAATGCAAACTGCTCCAGTCCCCAGGCTTCCTGAAACTCTCTAGCCAAATGTACACCTAAAGAAAAATGGTCCTACTAGTAGAGTTTTTTGTTTTCTTTAATTCATAAGTTGTTTAAAGATATGCTAAACATGTCTTCTAAGTTATTAAAAATGTATCGAGATTGCGTAAGTGGGTAACAAATCAAGGTAATGACTGTAAATAATCTCCTATTCTCCAATACTGTCCAATCCCTTTTTCCTGACCCCGAACTCCTCATTCCACTTCTCAGGTCCCAGCTTGGCAATGTCAACAAGAAACTGAATTTATAACCCAAAACAAACGACAAAGTTAAGAAGAGAAGTATCCTTTAATTTTTTTTTAATTGCACGTCAAAATCTTTCAAAACTCTGCAGTGGTTAGATCCTCACTGTATAGCTTTCAGTGATGAGAAAGAGATGATGGAAAAAGTCAGGGTAGATTCCCTTGCTGAACCTTCAGCAGCCTGCCAACCCGCCCACATCCTCTGCCCCCCAATGTAGAGGGAATGCAGCAAGGTCAGAAGGTGTAGGGACAGAACAGCTTCATGGTATTCTCCAACAGAGAAGGGAGACGGGCAAAAATGGGGATCCAAGTGAAACAAGATTACTAATAGCGTGGAGGAAAACCAAAAGCCAACACTTTCCGCTGCGGAATAGACTGCCCATCCTTCTGCTTTACTGAGAGTGGGCTCTCACAACTGCGACCAAGCAAAAATTGCAAGGGCAAAACTGGAGCCCCACGCCTGCTGGGTGCGCGTGTGTGGTTGGTGTGTGTGCGTGTGTGGCTGGTGTGTGTGTGCGTGTGTGGCTGGTGTGTGTGTGCGTGTGTGAGCGTGTGCGTGCGCGTGTGACTGTGTGCGTGTGAGTGTGAGTGTGTGCGGTTGCCGGGTGTCTGGGGTGCGCTCGCCAGAGCTCCGCGCCGCAAGCCCCGCCGGCCGCCGCCGCAGCTGGATGGGGCGATGAGCCGACTCTTCCTAGCGCAGGGGACGCGGGAAGACCAGAGTTTTCGCCTTAAGGAGGAAAAAAAAGCCAACTGGGTCTGCTCCCCACCCCACCACCTCAGTGGGCTCACCAACACTTTCTGAGGGGGGCAACTAGTTCATCTGGGCACCAGGGCTGGCGAAGTGCGCCCCCTCCACCTCCCAAGCCCCCGGGGAGCTTGGGTCGAGGTCGTGTCCGGGCTGGGGGCTGCGGACACAGGGGAGGAATGAAAGGAAACGGGGAATCCGACCGCGGCGGCGGCTCCAGGGGCAGCCGGAGCCGGAGCCGCAGCCGGAGCCGGAGCCGGAGCCGCGGCTGCCAGACCCGCGCTCACCGCCACGCATCCCCAAGCCCCCTTCCTCTTCCCCGCCCCCAGCACGCCCTCCTTCCCTAGGCTTCCCTCGCAAGTCACCAGCCTACAGGCGCCCCGCGGACACCCTGCGGTGCCCACCCCGCACCCCCACCCCGCCCCCTCCTTCCCTCCCCCACCACTCCACTAGGAAAAAGCGGAGCCCCCCGGAAAATGCCCAGACCTGCCTCTCCCAGTATAGAACAAGTCACAAGTCTACGTGCGCTCTTGGTAATCCTTTAGTAGCTTTCCGTAACTTTGTGGTCGGTTCCCGAAAGGGGGGGTGGTGGGGGGAGGGGAGGGGGTGCAGACACTTCCCAAACTTGGCCTCTGAGAGGTCACATAGAAAAGGATTCCATCTCTCTCTCTTTCTGCCATCGCGCGAGTTTCTCATCCCCACGAAACTCGCTCATTACTAAAAAAAAAGAAAAGAAAAAAAAGAAAAAGCTTTTTAATGCTTAGCATTTAGAGGAGGTAAAGATACTCGAAAGAAAGTGGGGGCCAGCCCTCGGCTCCTCCTTTCCTCCCCCACTCCCCATCAGCGCTTCCCTCCTGGGTGGTATGGCCAAGCGATTATCGCAGGACTTGTCATCCCAAGTGCCCTGATCCTCGGAAGTAGCTGTCAAAGGACACTAGGGATGTGGGAGAACACACTGGGGACTTGGGAGAGGGAAGAAGGGTGCGGGAGGGAGAGGGGGAGAAAGAGAAGTAGGGAAGCGAGGGGGGAAAAGGAGGTAGAGAGCCACAGACCCGGAATCCTTAATTACAGATTAAAGGCAAAGAAAACCCTACACCACATTTTCCATGTGTCAGCTGACGGACGCTACAAAAGGAAACAGAATGCTGGAAAAAAATAGTCCCCTCTCTTCTATTCTCTCTCAGTGTCTTTTTATAATGTGTGCAAATGTAAAATGCATTAGATAGTGACTGTGGGTAGGTGGTGCCCCGGGCCAAATTGCAGCTGCACGCTCCATCGTGTAGGAGGACAGTTTGCTGATGTACCCAGGGGTCTAGGGAACCTCTCTCTCTCTCTCTCTCTCTCTCTCTCTCTCTCTCTCTCTCTCAATAAATAAGCAAAAAGGCTATTAGTACTCTGCTCAAGCACATTTTGTTAAAAATTTTTTTACTCATAAAACATTTGAAGTTTAAAATTAAGTACCTAAACTGTAGCAATTCATTACATTCGCTAAATTCCTCCAATACCACCACCCCCCATCTGATTTTGAGTTTTGTATTGTAGCTTCCATTTTCCTGGCCTAGTGTCAGAGCATTAGGGATCTAGTGTTAAAAGCCAAGTGGATGAGAAAGCCAGAGAACATAGCTGCAAGCGACCCCAAGCTAGCACACGTTACTGTCGATGTGGAAGCTGATGCTTCTGTAGCTGCTGCTGCTAAGGAAAGAATGGAGTGCTTCACAGTTCACATTCCTGTTATGATTCCTTCTCTTTTTATTAATATAAAACGATCTCCATCTTTTCTTTTCCCGGGGCCTGAGAAACATGGTTCCATTCCATATTGGTATGTATTCTGAGTTTCTTTCATAGTAGAGGTGGGGGGGGGAAATACAGTAACTGACCTATACCCTTTGTTTTCAGTCATCATATTTGGCTGGAAGTTTTAGAGAAATCACTTTCCTTTCTGTCATTCTCTCTGAAGGAATGCTACCCTAGCAAGCCTTGTATTTTTTAGTTATTTTTCTTATCCTTTCATACAAATTTAGAAAGATTTAGTAATTTTGACAGCAATTTGTTAAGTTGCTGATTTAATTCAATAAGCATTTATTAACTTCCCTCAGTGTGCTTGTCATTATGTAGGCTTTGGCAAAACAAAAAAAAAAATAATCCATGCCTTCAAGAAGCTTATATTCCACCACAAAATTATATTCTAAGATACCTTGCTCCATTTAGTTTTAGATTTGGAAAAGACCTTAGCAGCTATAGAATTATGGAATCACAGTTTTAGAGGCTGAAAATCTATCCCCTCTCATTATTAAAAAAAAAGCTTAGTGAGATTAAGTGACTTTGCCTAGAACTATAAATGCTATTATTAAATATCAGATGAGATTTGAATTCAGTTTTTCTTACCTCCAAGTCCAGCATTGTATGCAGAGCAACACAGATCCCTTGACCTTTGAGTCCACTCAGTATTATTCTACATTATCTCATTTTTAAGATGTAGAGAATTTTACAGATGGGAAAACTGAGGCTCCAAGAGATATATCAGTTTGCCACATTAAGTGACAAGAAGTAAAATGACATGAGATTCAAATCCATCTCCTTTAGATTCCAAAGCCATCCTTCTTCTTAAGTCTTAAGAGGCATTATAACTATTGGACTGGGTGTCTGGACTTAATCAACTTCATAAGTGATCTCTTTGTTTGTAAATTACATTTTCCCTCCTTTACCTGAAAAACTACACACACACACACACACACACACACACACACACACACACACACACACACACACACACACACACACACGGAAGCAATTGGGGTTAAGTGACTTTCCCAGGGATGCAGTGTTTGGAACTGCACCTGAATTCAGGTCCTCTTGCCTTTCAGGGCTGTATTCTAATCACTGTACCACCTAGCTACCCTTAAAAGTAACCTTTTAAAATATTTTCAAGTTGTTTTATTGTATATTCTTTCTATAAACTGATTTCCCCAATTCAAGACAGTTTTTATTCAAATTTAATAGCTACATATCAGTGATAGATAATCAGACACCTCATCTATATTTTCGATTTGAACATTATCTAAAAATATTGGTCTAGAAAATACCTTAACCCATTTATTTGTGACATCTTTACCTACCAGATTAAAACATCATTTGGTTCTGGGATTTTTAAGAATGTTATTGAGTTTCCCTGTTTTTGAGGGGGAAAAGGCTTCTCTGCTTACCTATCAAAACTCAAGGGACTTTTAAAATCCTTTATTTCTGATATTTATCTTCAGCAGATTTGCTGGCTCTTTTAAGCATCAAGTCCTTCTGTGGTTTAGCCACACCCTTTTTTTCTTTTTTGGCTTTATCTTTCGGTAGGATAAACAAGGGCAAATTGGGAGCTTTTTCCTGATAGCTTTACTGTGTTTGAGCAGATCATCCTGTTGCAGGGGTTGTAGCCAATTGTTACTGCATGTTTTTACCACCCACCAAAGGACAAGGCAGGATTAAGTTTTTATTAATAAATGATGTTCATGTCGGTGGTTTTAAATACCCAGATCATTATTTGTTAGAGGACTAAAGAAAAGCAGGGGCAATAACCCCTAAGTCCAAAACACGTCTTGGCCTACTTAGAAAATTGAACCTTTTGGTTTGTCTGTGAGCTAAACTGCTGTCTCCAACTAATATCTTTATACTATTCTTTACCTGTCCACAGCAGCAAACTATGTTTATTCAATTGAAAAGACCTTCATGTGTGTCTACTTTATATTTTTCAGAGACTATTAAATGATCACTACTTGTTTCTCCTTTTCTCCCCCATTAAGAATTTCACAATAAAACCAATGCATCAAATAAATCAAAATCTGCAACTTCAAAACACCCAAAGAGAAAATTAATCTACTTACTAATATCCAGACCTTCCTGTCTTGCTTTCAGTCTTTCTTAATGTAACATTTAGTAATTACAGCTGTCTCTTTATATTTTTTTCTCTCCCTCTTACTCAGAATCATATTGACCTGGTTTAACCTTCATTTTTTACCTACCACCCACTAACTGTCCAATTGGCTTTTTTTACCATGCTAGTCTCTCTTCTTTCTGTTGCCTAGATTGGCAGCAATAAACTAGACTTCCAAAGGTAGTATCTCCATTCCACCTATGAAGACACTGAGGCCAGCTTGCTTATGGCCACAGTTTGGCATGAGATGTAATACTTTCAGTTTAAATTCTCATCTTCCCTCTCTTCCTACCATTGTACTTATTAATGCCTTATATATAACTTTAATTTATCTTTCAGTTGTTTAGTTACTGCTTTACAATTTCCTGATTGATCTTTATGTTATGCTAGCTTGCCAGTACTGATTCCTAACGTTGGAGCAGAGGCATTTATTTGGCATACCCTTTGCCTTTGGAATGCCTCTCCTGGCAAGGATGAGCACTCTGGTTTGACTGGGATTCTTAAGTTAAAATTCAAAGCTAATTTGTTCAGTTAGTCTTCTACTCATAAGCAGTTCTATTTCTCACTGTTAAGTGTTCTAAGATGCTGCTTAGATGAAGGGTGTGTTGTAAGATGCAATATAGTTATATTGTACTTGATTATCAGTTTTCAAAAACAGCTGCGTGCTTTGCTATCTGTGTAAGGAAATATCAGAAGATAATATAGCATTGGTATTTATTGCTCTATAATTAAGGATGTGTCAGTGTTTTCATTAAAAAAAAGACACCCTATTTTCAGAAATTCATATCTCAGGCATAAATTTCACTATGAATTACAGACTAACACTGCTTTTGAATCATTTTCTTTCTAAATTATCCCTCCCTCCTTTTCCCTTCATTGGAAAAAAAATCAGTTCCATGTGGAACTGGGATTCCATGGACATCTTGCAATTTCTAAGTAATCTGTGGCTCTTGTTTTGGGGTGAGAGGATAAGGCTGAGTGATGAGTCGCCAAAATAGTCAAGGTCTGATCTCCACTTCCAGGATTCCTGTGAGAGCTGTCTTAGTCTTCTGATGCTGAGACTTTAAATAGAGAGAACAGGACCACCATCTGAGGCCTGGGGTTTAAGGAAGTATGACTCAGCCTGAGAGCCCTATTATCTGGGTTTCCTCCAAAGAATGTCTCTTTTTTGTCCATTCTTTTATTAATGCTGGGTTTTTTTTTCCTATAGGTAGAATGAACCTTGCCTTGGTAGCCAATTCCCTAAGCCTGTCAGGCAATCTGCTTCCCCTTGGCCCCTGATTTTGGCTGCTTAGCTCTTTTTTTCCTCTGATGACCCTTTTCGAGAGCTGTGACTGTGGGATGAAAGTAGTAACTTTTAGCCTTCTGTATTTGCCTCACACTGTCTGTAACTGATTTTTGATTACAAAATAAAAAAAAAATAGCACCCTCTCCTTGTCTTCCAAGGAGGTATTCTCATGTAGTGAAAATTGATGGACTTGGAATTCTGAGCAACTTCAGCTTCATTCCTACATCTCATACCAGCAGTGAGACCTTAGGCAAACTAGCCTCAGTTCCTTCATAGGTAGAATGGAGATAATACCTTCAATACCTCACAGTATTTTATGAGGATCAAATGTAAATATATATCTCAACTGCTTTATAAACTTGTCATTGCTATAGAAATGGCAAATTATTACTCTCTATTCTGATTATCATTGAGAATGACCATTGGAAGAATGATGTTCTGACATACAGCAAGACTTTCAGAAATTTGAAATAGTCACTTGCCTGTGCATGTCCCTTGTCACAGGACAAAATTCATTCAGGTAGCAAGTAACTGGAATGAAAACTGAGGACACTAGCCACAGCCAGCCTTTCTGTTTTATGTTGTCACAAAATAGAAAATTATATTCCTTCAAGTTTCTCCTTTTGGTCTTTTAAAATAAAAATATTCTAGGGGCAGCTAGGTAGTGCAGAGGATAGAGCACCGGCCCTGAAGTCAGGACAACCTGAGTTCAAATCTGACCTCAGACACTTACTAATTGCCTAGCTGTGTGACCTTGGGCAAGTCACTTAATCCCATTGCCTTTCAAAACAAAACAAAAATTAAAATATTCTGGGATGAGTGAATAGGTTTAGATATCTCATAAAATGTAATGTATTAGTGACTTCTTCAATCACATTTCTTCTGATAATAGGCCTAGGTAGTAATAATATTTGGTGATTTAGGGGTGAGGTGAGGGTAGGGTGGCAAATATTGAAAAGATGGGAAGAAAAAGGAACTGAAAGACTTTGTACACTTTGTGGTTTTGGGAAAGAACAGCCTTGTCTTAAGCTTTAAACATCCAAAGATTATTTGCTGCAATCTCATGCTAACTCCTCATTCTTCTCTGTCAAAACTGGCATGCAATGCGATTTTAGAGACCATTTAGTAGGAATTAGTTAGCACATGGCGTTGTGCTAGGCAATGTGAGTAGATCATACTGTGAGTGTCACCTAACAGTGGAGATAAGTGCTTTACATATTGCAATGGGAGTAGAGGAGGAGGGGACCACATATTTGTGGCAAGGTAGCAGAAACGTGAATATCAAGACTTTTCAATGGAGAAGAACTTAAAATGATCCACATGAATTCAACAGGTAGTGTTTGTGGCTTAGGGAGGTTTAGTAGTGGCAAGTAAGTCAATTTCGACTGAAAATAAGTCAAGGGGGGGAGGCTTAGGATGTTCTAGAGATACAATAAAAAGTTTATGAAAAAAACATAGCATTAAATGTTATTCTTCCTAGGGTAAGGCTTGACTGTCGATGATGGAAAAAAAAACCTCTTAATTTGCATTAATCTCTAATTGAAATTTAGCATTTCTTTCAATTATGAATGTGAGGAACAAAACATTCTGAAAGGGTCCACTAGATTGCCATAGGATCCATATATCCACACACATATTCCATTAAGACATCCTGGGGCAGCTGGGTGACACAGTGGATAGAGCACTAGCCCTGGAGTCAAGAGGACTAGAGTTCAAATTTGACCTCAGATACTTAATAATTGCCTAGCTGTATGACCTTGGACAAATCACTTAACCCCATTGACTTAAAATAAATAAAAATTAAAAATAAAAAGAACTCCTGCTCCAGAATATTTTTGTGCATTAGAAGGTACAGTTTTTCCTTGGGCATTTCTGAAGTAAATATCAGTTTTCTCATCTGTAAAATGGAGATAATACCAACTTTTTAATTGTTTAGGATTTTTCTTACAACAATGTTAATTGAAACAATGACATTAATCAAGTACATTTTCTTTATATGAAATTCATATAGATTTTTGTGTGTGCTAGCAGAGGGACTAGGGGCAATTAAAAGAAACTTTTCTTTATTTCATAGGTTGCCAGTGACCAAAAAATATTTTATCATTATGTAATTTTCTACTAATCATGAGCTATGTTCTTAGAAAATAGATTTGCTCTATTACTGGGGCTATATAAGAAGTCTTCCCACATAGCAGAACTTGCCTTTACACTCTTCTGGTAAAGCCTTTAAGAACACAGATTCACATCAATGTTGTGATGATGCATTGTAGCAAAGGACATCAAAGAATTTTGTTACATGAAGAGAAGAACTAGTCACATGGCAAGAACAGAGGTTGACAGGGAGACAAACATATAGGTAGCACCACTGTGATTTTGGGAAAAAAGCAAAGACCACCTCTAGCATTTTGGATTGACACCATAAATAGGATAGGCATGTCCTTTGACTGGGTGGCAATATGCACAAACTTTTGAATCACTGAGACCACAGATCTATTTGAGTACTTTTTAGAGGGCAGAAGAGGCAAGGGAATTCTATCGCTTGGTTACTCATTTGCTCTCTTCCTCAAAATAAGTTTCACTTCTATGAATAACATTCTTTTGTTTTCTGGATACCAAGATATTTATTGCAACAATTTGAAGGTGCTACAGATTCTTAGTTAATCAAATTTGTAATGTTGGTGGTCATCCAATCTGTTGTCAAGTGCTGTTATTTCTGCCTTCACAATGTGCCTTGTACAAATTCCCTTATCTTCCTTCAAGCTGCCACTATTCTTTTGAAGGCCCTGATCACCTTAGACTGATGGGCTCACCTCGCCTCATTCTAGTTTATAACTCAGCTGCCAAAGTTATCTTTCTAAAGTGCAGGTCTAATCATGTCACCATCATACTCAGTAAATTCCTATTACTTGCAGGATTAAATATAAACTTTTTTTTTCTTTTAAAGCCCTCACAACAAGGATCCTTTTCTGTTGCCACTCTGTTCTATTTTATTCCCCTTCACAAAGTTTATGATCAATACTAGCTCTGTTGTTCCTCATACACATCCTATCTTCATCTCTGACTGTCCTCCTTCACTATAATGCTCTTTCTCCTCCCAACTCCTGTCTTCAGAATGACTTGCCTATTTGCCCCCAACTCTTAATGCTACCTTTTATATTATTCCTATTTACAATGTATATATTTTTGCCTCTCTTTGTAACCTCAGTGTTTACCATAATGCATGTCACTTAACAAATTCTTGTTACCTGACATCAAAGAACTGGAAACAAAGTGGGCGATTTTCATTAACAGGGGAATAGTTAAACAAATTATAGTACATGAATATTACTATGTTGTAAAAAATGAATACAATGAATACAGGAGAGAACAAAAAGACGTGTGAATTGATACAAAAAGAAATATGTAGTGTTAAGAAAACAACACACACACACACACAAACACAAACACACACCAAATATAAGAACATAAATGAAACAATAAAAAAGAATGCGAGCAAGTTAATAAGGAGCAAATGCCCTCAAATAAGGTATAGGAAAAATACTTCTACATTTTTGCAAAGGTGTGGGGGGGAGGGGACAGAGAGAAATGGGGGAGGCATTTATGGGTATGGATCATTATATACATTATTAATTTAAATATGCTGGTAGTTTTTGCTGATTTATTTAACTCTATACCATGATGAGTTATTGAAATAAGATTTTTTTGTGAAGTAGTACTTTAATTTTTATTTTTTAAAAAGCCTAAATCCATAGGATTTTAGTATTCAGAATTATGAGCACACACAGAGATTCTAATAATAAACAATTCATAGCTGTCCATTGCTTTGAAAAAGCAATGAGAGTATCTTGACAATAATCAATGGCATAGGATTTTAAAAAATATATTGACATTAAAAGATGTTCTGGCTACCATATTGAAAATATATCATATCACTCATGAGTGATATCTTGAGATTTAAATGAAAATATCTTTTTGTAGCTCATAAATATTTCTGGGTAACAGATGCTTTTTCAAAAACAGATTTTACTTTTTAAAATACAAAATATAAATAACACTTTCAACAAAATGAAATCTGCTTCCAGATGCAATTCAAGGTGTTATAATTTATCTCTGTAAAACTATGGTTAAAATTCTGAGTGCCTTATGGATTTAACCTTTATTATATGCCAGGTTGGTTGCTGGAACACTCCTATTGTATTTTACAAGATCTGAAGGACATGAGGCCAGACTTTGGATTTATTTTTTTTAGGATGTTATTTTTTCCTATTAGAGTTGGATTAGAATATAGAATATATAGGATCAGGTATTACAAGTTATCTTTTGACTAGTATTTGCCTGACCAATATGAAATAAATTGATAATTAAGAAACTAGCATGATTTTGAGTACTCTAGCACTATGTAGCCAGAAATATTAGAAGCAAAGGGCAAGTTTCGAAGGCATTATTGTTTATTGCATGATTTCACTACTGCTTTCTTTCACTCTCTTTCTCTATTCCCTTCCTTTTCATTCCCCTCTCCCCTTCATTTCTTCTCTTCTTTCTCCAATCTTTCTTAGTGGACACTCATAGCCCTGAGCCCACTGCTGACTGACACAGAAGTTCGACTAGGTCTTCTGTCTCCAACCTAGGCTTTTCTGTCCCTACTTTAGGAGCCTTGTTCTCCCCCACCCCCATCCTGTGTAGTTCAGAACTCACAAAGTCAAAGACCAGTCTCAGGCTCCCCCAATAGTAGGGAATATAGGGATGTGCCACAATACCTGGCATTATTGCTTGTTTTTCAGATGCAAAAATACTGAAATCTTAAAAACACACCAAAACATTTTACTGTTCACTTTTAAAAGAATGAACCCCTTAAAATAAAGCTGAGAAGTCCTGGAATTTCACAATTTCAAAATTGGATAGACCCTCAGAAGTCAGCTGATCCAAACCGTATCTGAGAAAAAATTACTTTGACAAAACACCATAACACGGTCCAGGCAGCCTGGGCTTAAAGACTTTCAAGCAATGAATTGTCAGAGATGAGCATCTGACAAAGATCTTATAGAGAAGATTCTTGCTACACAAAGAAAGGGTATGGAACTAGATCTTTGAAGTCCTTCCAATTCTAAGATTATCTGACTTCAGGACCTCTGTTTTCAAAGAACACGTGCAACACAAGGAATAACAAGGGTATGTTGCTGTTCTGAGTAAAAAAGAAAGAAGATTTTAAAAGTTCTGTGCTCAAGTGCCAATCAATTGTCTGACATTTGTTGACTTCTGTAATATATAGTGTAACTCCATTTAACATATAAGATTAAATAGGTCTGGCTTTATAATATATCATTTTATAAACATTATATATATGTGTATATATACATATGTGTATTAACACAGGTATGTAAAATATATATCCATCCATACATAAATAAACATAATAAAATCTCATACCTCCAAAGTTTTGACATTGATAGCCTCAATGCACACATACATTATAGAATATTCAGACTCGAATGTACAATATTCTACTGCTTATGTATATCAATATATAGATTTGAGAGCATGAGTTTAAGGAGAAATGACAGTTTGAAGTGACAGTTTTAGCTCTTAATGTAGGTTTTTGTCCCAAGGGAACTCCGACTACAGTTAAATTCAAAGACTTTATGGCTACAAATATACAGGTTACTCAAAAAAATACATACTTTGATAGTAGGAAAACCTTTAAATATTTATGTGAACCATTTGAATTATTTTCCCCCCAACAACTAGAGAAAACCATCTATGAAAAACTGTCTTTTACACAGTATAATCTGTGTCCGCTCACTTCTTGCTAGGATAATGCAATAGATCAAGCACAGCTTCTTATTTGTGAGATTAGAGTTTAAATTAAAATTGTTGGGGAAGAAGCAGCCGACATCAAAAGACACTGGACTTTATTGATGCAGATCAACTCAAATTCAAAGGAGAAAACCATTTGATAATAAGCACTAGTTTAAAAAAAAAGCACTATGTAAAAACCTCCAGGTAATGTTAGCATTTTGGAAGAATTTTAAAGATCTTCTAATCCAATCCCTTTATTTTATAGAGGAGGAAACTGAGGCTCAGTTAAGTGAAATGGCTTGCTCAGATTTCAAAACTAGTGATGGAAGAACCCAGCTCATCTGAATCCCACACTTCAGAACTGTGGGTCAGACTGTCTACAACTGGAGGGAGGAACATAAAAAAAAATGAAGAGAATGCACAGTTCTTGCTTTAAAATGATGCTTACTTCAGGATTTCTATTTCCTTGTATTCTACAACTTTGAACTCCCTGACCCACTGAACTCTCTGGAACCCTTTCCTGTTTTTAATATAAAAGTCTTTTCCTATTCCCTGAAACCTTGCCTAAATTACCAGACTTGAATGACATTTGATAGTTACCTTATTATTCTATTCTCTGGGACCTAAAGGGTCTACTGCCTGTCATAACCTCAACCAAATACCTGCTTTCTAAAACTGAAAGAATCACCAGTCACCTTGTTCTGGCCTATCTTGGTAAGTAAATCTCCTTTCCGGGCTCCCTAGACCTCAGTATGATAAAGGAGAAGATTATCTCTTCCAAAAGCCAGAAAAGCTGCAACTCACCTGTCAATAAACAGAAGATGGTTAATCAACAGACTTTACCTTAATGACTACAAATGTTTACCTCCTGCTTCTTTCCAGAATGCAAAGAAAATCTTGGGATTGTCATAATATTTTATAAACATTTGCAAGACAGACTCTTGTTCATCAGATAAAGAAACAATTGTATTCATTGACTTTGACACAAAGAAGCATGCAGTGATAAACATACAGATAGATGTACAACCTTATACATGAATGAGATATGCTAATTAAAAATTGCAGTGGGTACTTTATTAAAAATTTATTCTACAATCTGAATCTTCAAAACATCTTTACATCAACAAATATAGCAGATTGACTGTTGGAATCATGAGCGATTTATCTTGGAAAGATTGTATCTTTATCAGCATATATAGATTTTTTATGAACATTTACATTAAAATTATGAGTTTTATTAGAAAATAGTTAACTGTTATCTGTTCTTGGTCCATGAAAAAAATAAAAGTGGTTCAGCTTTCGTTTTATTGGATAGATGGCACCACATAGCATATTTCCCATGCTAGTTTGAATTACAGCTGTTTATCTTGCAGCTTTCTTTAAGATTAATTAAATGCAAATGTAACTCTGTGAATCATGGGAATACCTGCCAGACCCCTTATTAATACCTTCACTTAAAAACCCCTGTGCCAGAGAGTCATTAATTTGCTAAAAGAAAAGTGCTAAAGCAGCCCTTTGCCCACAAACAAGTCATAGATGGCTGCCCAATTAGTCCAGTAGCACTCTGATTCTTCTTTCAGGCCCTGTGGCCCTTTGAGGACACAATAAGGCTCCAATGATAACCTGGCAACCTAGGTAGAAACCCAGCCAAGTGCAAGCTTTTGAAGCTGCAGTTTGGCTGCCATCATGTCGGCAAAAAGAAAGAATTCAGGCACCATGTCATCCAGTACAAAGGATAAAAACAGATTCAACCGGAAATTCAATGTGGCACCACATATGGGATACATGAGTGCGGTTATACAACAGGCCACATATTTTTTTTTGAACAGTCTCCTGCATGTGATGCCGAGGACATGTGTAACCATCATAACGTCTCTAGGAATCTGTATTTAATTTGAGTTGGGGTGGTGGCAGGGATTGGAGATCTGAAGCCGCCACAGGTTTGTGGCAGATGGCTCTGTGTCAGCTATGACAAGCAGCCAGGCTCGGCTTCCTCTGCAGATTTTCTTTTCTCTCTGATCAGGTAAATATGGGCACACTCTGGAAAGTTCTACAGATTCTGCCTTAGGCTGCAAGTTTGTGACTTAGCCCCATCTGTCACAAATCTTCTCTAGGTTCTGTTGTAAGCAGAGACCTGAATTTACCACGGAGTGCTGCCCAAGAAAATCGAGCCATTTCGCCCTAAAAAAAAAAAAAAAAAAAAAAAAAAAAAAAAAAAAGAAAGAAAAGAAAAAAGAAAAAAGGAAAATGAAAGATCATTAACTACTACTGAAAGACAAAAAGACTGTTGAAAAATTATGCTGCAAATTTTAGGTTTGATTTCCATGAACTACATTTTTAAAAATCTCCAAAATTAACAATGCCTGACTTCCAATTAGCTCAGAAAATCCCAGTCTCTGGTTCAAAGTCTAACTATATTCACAACCTTAGGTAAGAGCTACTCTTGCGAATGGGTAAATTTTGCTGCATATTTATTTCCTGGTCTATGTTAGGGATGACAGATATTAGGTTATCATCCAACTTTTAATTTTTATAAGCACAGCATATGTGCTATTTCTTTATATTAAAGGAAAAAACCCAACCAATCTAATGTGGCTTTTACTTTGAACTGGGTGCAGGCACAAGTTAAATGGCAAAGCATTCACAAATTATTTAATGCTTATAAATTTTATAAAAGAAATATATTGTTTCGTGATAACTATTCCTTTGAAAAGATTCCATGCTGATAGGTTGCTTTTATTTTTTTTCCCCTGACAGATGAAGTAGATGGGGTGAAGAATCTTACTCCCCAAACTAGATGACATATGAATGGTGGAGGAAGAACGAAGGTCAAGCATATGTGTAAGGCAAAGTTTAGTCTCCTTACCCTCCAAAAGTACATTTACTGCATTAAAGTTTTTACTCTTGTTTTACTTTGAAAAAAAGAAATTAAGACTTTGTTTTAAATTGTGCTTGTACAGTTGTGAGTTTTTAGTAGGTCTTAAAGTGTTACAGGCTTTTAATTTTCCCTTTTTATTAAAAGTAGTGAATTTGGAGGACTCCTGAGAATAACAGGACACACACCATTCACCTCTAAACTGTCAGCTCAAATTCAATTCGAACCTACAGTGACCAAGCTGTTCAAGGAACTTCATTGTTTGCTTTTTTTTTTTAAAAAAAAGCTTAGCAAGGTCCAGTTAGAAACACTTTGACAAAGTTAAAAGACAAATGACTTATCTTGGAAGTCAATCCAACTTGGAGGCTAGTAAAGTTTAAATTCATGCTGGACAGCAAGTTTATGCAAGAGTGTAAGAATTTATTTCCTCAAATACTATCATATTTTCCCCCATGAAGCTTTATAAAGATGTGCTGTTGAACTCCAAAAGAACATGAAAGATCAATAGAGTCTGCTATATTGTAAATTATGAGGAAAACTATGCTAGAATTCAAGAATAATAGCTAAAATATTTGTATTCATATCCAGAATACCCTCTTGGTGGAGAAAAAATGGAGCACTTCAATAGTGTAAAAAGACTCATAATATTCAGAGGTAACCTGTGCCTGCTTTTGATATATTCTGACTTTAGGAAAATCATTTAGCTTATTTGTACTCCCCCCCCCCCAATTATAACCTTGGTACTGTGAGGCAATGGATTCAATATTTTTTTTTTTTAGGTTTTTGCAAGGCAATGGGGTTAATTGGCTTGCCCAAGGCCACACGGCAAGGTAACTATTAAGTGTCTGAGATCGGATTTGAACCCAGGTACTCCTGACTCCAGGGCCAGTGCTTTATCCAGTGTGCCACTTAGCTACCCCGAGTCAATACATTTTCAAATGCATTTTAAGATTCACCAATTTTAGTTTTTCTACAAAAATGAAATATTATTGTTAAAACTATTATGGATTTTCTATGAATAAATTAATCTTTTTTCATGATAGTAGTTTTACTGATGTTTTTAGGAGGTTGGCACTAGTTAGAATTAGCTAGTAAGTCAATCAACTTGTTTCCATTTTAGTCCAAAAATGCCTTTGCTGATTACTTGTATAAGCCCGTGTTTAAATAAGGTTTGAGCTTCAAGTGACACTTCTGGTATTGATATAATGAATCCTATTGTGTATAAATGACAAGGATGTAATCAAAGATAATTTCTAATAATATGCTGAAGAACAGTCATATCCTAAAACAAGAAAGTTGCAGTCAAATTGACAATGAGTAAATTTCACATGCAAACTTGAAGAGAAACTAAATTTGACATATAGATTTCTCTTGGTATCAAAGATACTATAACATTTCTTGTGTGTGTGTGTGTGTGTGTGTGTGTGTGTGTGTGTGTTAAAAAATTTCAATATCTAAATTACTCATAGGTGATAGTGAAGGACATAATGGCATATGATAGATTTCCATGTGAGGAAGAAATATGTTATTTTCATCTAGTAGCCCATTGTTTCTTTCCTTTAAAGCAATTATTATGTAAGATGTTCTTTATTTACACCAAAACAACTTTAATTTATTTTAAAATTAAAATTTTACATCATCTATAACAAATGAAAAGTTTTGCTAGCTTAAGTTATAGCAGGGAATAAGTGTGGTTTAATGGGTAGAAAACCAGCATGTGACTCAGGAAGACCTGGGTGGAAGTTGGGCCTTTATAACATATTGGCTAAAGGAAACTGAACAAATTATTTGACCTATAATGCTCCAAAAGACTCTCTAAGACTGTCAATTACAAGCAATTTGCTGCTCTGCATTGACAGACATGTCCTCCTCAGGAGTATCCTATACCAATAAAGTTGAAGGATCACTAAAAAACAACAACAACAACAACAAAAACAAAAACAAAAAAGAAGCTACTATGATCCTAAATTCTCATCCATATGAAAAAGCTTATCCTATAGTATGGATGATAAACAATTAGAGAGTTGAGGTAATCCTACAAACAAAACTTTTAGCCAAAGCCCAGGTTATAACAATGAAAAAAAAAAGTTAGAGCTTTTAGTTGTCTTTCCATCTTTTTCAGATTATAACAGATATTATAAATGCTGAATGTCAACAGTTTAAATAATGATTATATATATATATAATCTTTTTTAAGTATAAGAAAATGGATTCTTTTATACAGCAAACCAAAAGCTTCTCTCTTCAGCTATTGCCACAATAAAAATTACTTAAAATATTTAGTATTGGGAAAGGGCCTCTAGTAAAGCAAAACTACTCTGTATATGCACCCACTCACAAAACAAGTTTTGAAAATTTTATTGACAAATATATTAACAATGAAATAAACATAGCTTTTTTCTTTTTCTAAGTTTAAATTTATTACAGGAAAATTAATAAATCAAAAGATGTGAATAGTCATAGATCCTGCCTTAGATGTTGAATTTTCTCTTATTACAGAAAAAAAATTGTTTTTTGAAAATTGTTGTCTATTGAGAAGCTATTAGTCACTATTAGTGCCTAGAATAATTTATATTTTAAATTTTTTATTGTTATTCACTAAAAATCAGACACTATATGCATAAAACTATATTATGAATAATCAGGGAGTGAGATTGATGTAAATAGAGAAAAACACAGACAGGTATAGAGAGTTAGTATGATCTATCCATTGTCAAGTGATCAAAAAAATATACTAGAAAGATGAACAAAAACACTACTGGAAAATTATTTGCATGAATAACATTTATAAAGCTTTAAAAATTAGAATGATAATACCTTCAGAAAAACATCCTGTTAAAAAATTAGAAAAGTCTATGTATGTATTATGAACAAGGAAATCACATGAAATGAGAATGAGATAATTTATAAAATATTGATACTATTCTATTATTACCATTTTTAATGTATTAACAACAGATCATATATTGAGGCTCTTTGAGAGCTTTTCAGGGGATATTTGGAAAACAATCCTAGAATATTCTAGCTTTGTCATGGTACAATAAAAGTAGCAGCACTAAAACTTTTCAACTGGAAATGTTTTCTCCTGTTACTAAAAGGCAACTTGTTTGAGTTACTTCTTAAATGGCTTAAACTTCCAGAGGCAGAATAAGAGGGTTAATAAAGCCCAACCTGAAACAATGTGACAATTTGCTCTATTTTGATAGTGGCATTTCCTTTAAAAATAACTCACCAATAAACTACTTGAAAGAAAGGAATCATCTTCTTATGCATTATCAATGTGTTATATTTGGGAAAACATGGAAAGGAACAAGTACTTAATGAGTAACTGCATATACCAGGAACCTACTATGGACTCTATAAATATAACTTAATTTAATCTCATTTGTAGCAACAATTATACTATCATTTCCTCGATTTTCAGAAAATACATATTTTGGTAGTATAACACCCCCTGAGTTTATTTGTATTATAATATAATAATACAAACAATACTACTTCTGAACTTGAAGAATTAGGAAATGTCAAGGTAAACCTTCAAGGTCTGTTTTCTCTTTGAAGCCTCCTTGTATAACTATAGAATAGTATTGACTCAAGAAGTAATGCTGAGCACTGGAATTGTTCAGTCAGCATTTTAAACTATTATGAGCTACCTTCTGAACCATTGCCAAGTTAATAGACAATGAAAGATAATGAGCTTGAAATTGGGTGTTAAATTGCATTTTTGGTTCTCTCCTTTTTTCTTGAAGTTTAACTGTTTCCTGTAGAAATAAAGTCTTGTTTTGATATGTAACTATGTAAATATGTATTTTTAGACAAGGAAAAGGAAAAGTAAGGAAAAGCCAAACAACTGTATTCCATGTGTCATGGTTATATACTAACACAAGGAAATTAAAATATATTATAAAACTGTAGGTTGCAAACTACACTGAATTTATGTAAAATCAAGACATCACATTGGAAGAATTCTTTTTAAAGTATTACTAGTGGCCTAGCATTACCATCAAACTCATGAAATAGATTTATTTGAGATCAATGGCTCAAAATTTTAGTAAAGTACTATGATTCTATTTCAAAAATTTTCAATTTTTGGTTAAAGAATAAGGGATTTGACAATGAAAAATAAGGCCTTGATATTATCTAAAATTTCATCTCCTTTTTTCTTTATATGGATATATTTAAACTAAAACATGTAGGTTTTTTTTAACTATGTTTTTGTTGTTCAAATGTATAGTGAGTATTAGATTCTTCACAATCATCTTTCAAATACTTCAGAAAGGAGGCAATGACACCCTATAATGTCATTCACCTGAATTTTTGAGTCCTGGAGATTTCATTATGATAGGAAGAAAGGCTTATCCTCATTAGTATAATTGTAGATTCTTTCTTTTACTTCCTTTTAAACTAATGAGTTGCATTAATCCAGGTTCATTTTTATAAGCCTCCTGGGTCCAAATGTAAAGGACAGTCATCTTAGAAAACAATAAATTTTTTAAAAAGCATGTAGCGTGCATTAAGTGCACGTATTTCATAAGACCTAGGTTAATACAACTGGCATCCAGTTTAATTAATCCTTGTTAGTGTAACAACTAATATTCCTTCCTAGCATGTTTCCTTTAAACATTAGTATGTTAATTGTTTTTTTTTAAAGATTTTTCTTTGTACTTCAATATGGCATTATACCATGTAAATCTATTCTCACCAACTACCTTATAAAGATGTTTCCTTATAATATCTGGTCTCTTGCAGAAATTCTGAAGTCTTTTAAAAAGCTGTTCAGGTGTAGAATACAGATATTCAGCTGCAGGAAAAACAGATACATTTTTAATGAAACAAAAACCTCAAAGCACACACTCGATATTAGTCACTTTACTAATTAAAAATGCATATTGCTCTGTGCCGCCTCATGTTTTACATTATTTAAGCATGATTTTATAAGGTTACCTCAGCTCACAAGGATGTTTAATGCTAAATAAGACTGTGTAGTTGTGCTGTTTAGACATCTCCTTTGGGTGATTAAAATACATTATTCTAATGTAACACAATGCATATGTGATACATTTAGTGATGAGATTTTCAAAGAACTGGTAGTAGAGCTGTATGTACCCTGTACAACAGTTGCATGTTATTAACCATTAAACTGTTCCAATAATTTGGAGTGATTTCCAGTTTTCCATTTTCTCTCTGTCTATCATTTTCTAAAAATCTGTAAGCTATTGCAACAGCACTGACCTGCTTATAAAAATCCATCATTATGGGATGTGTATGCTAACAATGAAGAATGCTATTTGAAAACTTGCTTTTTTGTTATCTTGAAAGAACAGATGGTAAATATAAGCTTACTCTAATGTATTAAAACACATAAAATTTTCCTTAACACTAACATGTTGACTTGCCAAATAAACAATTGCTCTTGCCTAAGTTTATTTTCAAACTTTATAATTTAGCATGAATCATGTATTAAATCTCAACAAAGAAGAAATTACATTAAAAATAGCTACCTGGAAATATTTCCGGATAAACCAAATCTTTGGGACACAGTGGGTAACAACCACAATATACAGCTTCTAACCTAAAGACATTAAAGGGGGGGGGGGGGGTTGAAGGGGAGTGAGAACAGAAAACAAGACATTAATGACTTAAGTCAAAAACTTGTTTTGCCCATTTATATTAACTGCATAAACTAAGAATTAGCTGGGACAAAGAAAAATGGTCAGCAGTCAAAAACTTCTAAATGCCAAAGTTGCTCTTTTAAAAGATTTTATTGATTATATATGAATTTCATAGAACAGAACCAACAGCATATGTTTTGTTCACTGAATAAATCAAAGCGCAGCTCTGCATTTTTTTGTTTTTTAAATACTGTTTAACACATTTTATAATCAGCAGATAAACACATGTAACAACATGGTAAAGTATGGACAGCTTTTCTTAATAATACTACAAAAACCTAGAATGTTCATTTTTCAAATATGTTTAAATACAATAGCAACGACCTCACATGTAACTGTACTTTTCCCTCTCCCCCAAACTGTTAACATTTAATAGTCATGCTAAAACCTATCAGAAAGGGTTAGTATATATACATATGTGTGTATGTATATATATATATATATATTTATATATATGTATGAGAATACTTATTTACTAATTCATATGTATATGTCTGTTAGGATGGAATATTTTCATTTTCACCTAATGCTTCAAATCACTTAATTACTATCCAGAATGTAAACTTTCCTTTTTCATAACCACTAGTCAAGATTCCTTTGGCAAAACACCTAGTGCTTCATAGTCACAGTGCTTTCATTAGTAATAACCAAGATTCTCATAGTACCAAAAGAGAAGACATTTATTATTGTACAAATAAGTCAGAAAATTTCACTGTGTAATGGGAACTTCCTAAGGACATCCAATGGGGAAGTGAATATCCGATAATCTTTTTCTAGCTGAAAGGGTTAAATAAAAAAGAAAGTATTCTACTTTGGTGGACTTCCCCCCAAGATACCCCTGCATAATGGCTATTAATCTGACATATAATAAATTTTAAAGATCCCACTGTAATTTCTGTAGACTAGAAATTATACAGTGAAATTCAAAACACTTCTTAAATATGTTTATTTTATGAGAGACTAGGAATTGTATCCAAAAAGTTGACCAAAGAAGGAATTTTATTTTGAACTACAGATGTTTTTTGCAACTCAGGAATAATTTGTGGTCATGTCAATATTTACCTTATTTACAGTGACAAAACAAATGCAATTTAAACTGTTTTTGAGTATGTGATGTTTTACCCTTTTCATTACATTAACTCAAATTAGTTTAAAAGAACTGCATTTCTGTTGATGCTACAAAGTTTTCAAAAAGTGGCAGTTTTAAAATTTGTTCTATATCTGATAGGAGTGACAGGATGATAGAGGAGCTAGCTACTAATTGCTAGCTTGGAGTCGAAACAAGTT